>NW_024427614.1:0-174294 GCF_017562075.2 Anopheles merus | reverse complement strand
AAAATCATGAGTAACAAAAGTATTTCTTCATCCAAAATGGCTAGAAACTAAAAAAATCATGAGTAACAAAAGTTATTTTCTTCATCCAAAATGGCTAGAAAACTAAAAACTCATGAGTAACAAAAGTTATTTTCTTCATCCAAAATGGCTAGAAAACTAAAAAATCATGAGTAACAAAGTTATTTTCTTCATCCAAATGGCTAGAAACTAAAAAATCATGAGTAACAAAAGTTATTTTCTTCATCCAAAATGGCAAACTAAAAAATCATGAGTAACAAAAGTTATTTCTTCATCCAAAATGGCAAAAACTAAAAAATCATGAGTAACAAAAGTTATTTTCTTCATCCAAAATGGCTAGAAACTAAAAAATCATGAGTAACAAAAGTTATTTCTTCATCCAAAATGGCTAGAAACTAAAAAATCATGAGTAACAAAAGTTTTCTTCATCCAAAATGGCAATAAACTAAAAATCATGAGTAACAAAAAGTTTTTCTTCATCCAAAATGGCTAGAAACTAAAAAATCATGAGTAACAAAAGTTATTTTCTTCATCCAAAATGGCTAGAAACTAAAAAATCATGAGTAACAAAAGTTAGTTTCTTCATCCAAAATGGCTAAAAACTAAAAAATCATGAGTAACAAAAGTTATTTTCTTCATCCAAATGGCTAGAAACTAAAAAATCATGAGTAACAAAAGTTATTTTCTTCATCCAAAATGGCAATAAACTAAAAAATCATGAGTAACAAAAGTTATTTTCTTCATCCAAAATGGCAATAAACTAAAAAATCATGAGTAACAAAAGTTATTTTCTTCATCCAAAATGGCTAGAAACTAAAAATCATGAGAAACAAAAGTTTTTTCTTCATCCAAAATGGCTAGAAACTAAAAAATCATGAGTAACAAAAGTTATTTTCTTCATCCAAAATGGCTAAAAACAAAAAAATCATGAGTAACAAAAGTTATTTTCTTCATCCAAAATGGCTAGAAACTAAAAAATCATGAGTAACAAAAGTTATTTTCTTCATCCAAATGGCTAGAAACTAAAAAATCATGAGTAACAAAAGTATTTTCTTCATCCAAAATGGCTAGAAACTAAAAATCATGAGTAACAAAAGTTATTTCTTCATCCAAAATGGCTAGAAACTAAAAATCATGAGTAACAAAAGTTATTTTCTTCATCCAAAATGGCAATAAACTAAAAAATCATGAGTAACAAAAGTTATTTTCTTCATCCAAAATGGCAATAAACTAAAAATCATGAGTAACAAAAGTTATTTTCTTCATCCAAAATGGCTAGAAACTAAAAAATCATGAGTAACAAAAGTTATTTTCTTCATCCAAAATGGCTAGAAACTAAAAAATCATGAGTAACAAAAGTTATTTTCTTCATCCAAATGGCAATAAACTAAAAAATCATGAGTAACAAAAGTTATTTTCTTCATCCAAAATGGCTAGAAACTAAAAAATCATGAGTAACAAAAGTTATTTCTTCATCCAAAATGGCTAGAAACTAAAAAATCATGAGTAACAAAAGTTATTTTCTTCATCCAAAATGGCAATAAACTAAAAAATCATGAGTAACAAAAGTTATTTCTTCATCCAAAATGGCAATAAAACTAAAAATCATGAGTAACAAAAGTTATTTTCTTCATCCAAAATGGCAAAACTAAAAATCATGAGTAACAAAAGTTATTTTCTTCATCCAAAATGGCAATAAACTAAAAAATCATGAGTAACAAAAGTTATTTTCTTCATCCAAAATGGCAATAAACTAAAAAATCATGAGTAACAAAAGTTATTTTCTTCATCCAAAATGGCTAGAAACTAAAAATCATGAGTAACAAAAGTTATTTTCTTCATCCAAACTGGCAATAAAACTAAAAAATCATGAGTAACAAAAGTTATTTTCTTCATCCAAAATGGCTAGAAACTAAAAAATCATGAGTAACAAAAGTTATTTTCTTCATCCAAAATGGATAGAAACTAAAAAATCATGAGTAACAAAAGTTATCCTCTTCATCCAAAATGGCTAGAAACTAAAAAATCATGAGTAACAAAAGTTATTTTCTTCATCCAAAATGGCTAGAAACTAAA
The DNA here is from genome assembly GCF_017562075.2 of Anopheles merus. Classification (NCBI taxonomy): domain Eukaryota; kingdom Metazoa; phylum Arthropoda; class Insecta; order Diptera; family Culicidae; genus Anopheles; species Anopheles merus. The sequence goes on along the minus strand of NW_024427614.1, from coordinate 172,200 downwards.
AAATCATGAGTAACAAAAGTTATTTTCTTCATCCAAAATGGCAATAAACTAAAAAATCATGAGTAACAAAAGTTATTTTCTTCATCCAAAATGGCAATAAACTAAAAAATCATGAGTAACAAAAGTTATTTTCTTCATCCAAAATGGCTAGAAACTAAAAAATCATGAGTAACAAAAGTTATTTTCTTCATCCAAAATGGCAATAAAACTAAAAACTCATGAGTAACAAAAGTTATTTTCTTCATCCAAAATGGCAAGAAACTAAAAAATCATGAGTAACAAAAGTTATTTTCTTCATCCAAAATGGCTAGAAACTAAAAAATCATGAGTAACAAAAGTTATTTCTTCATCCAAAATGGCAATAAAACTAAAAAATCATGAGTAACAAAAGTTATTTTCTTCATCCAAAATGGCTAGAAACTAAAAAATCATGAGTAACAAAAGTTATTTTCTTCATCCAAAATGGCTAGAAACTAAAAAATCATGAGTAACAAAAGTGTTTTTCTTCATCCAAAATGGCTAGAAACTAAAAAATCATGAGTAACAAAAGTTATTTTCTTCATCCAAAATGGCAATAAACTAAAAAATCATGAGTAACAAAAGTTATTTTCTTCATCCAAAATGGCTAGAAACTAAAAAATCATGAGTAACAAAAGTTATTTCTTCATCCAAACTGGCAATAAACTAAAAAATCATGAGTAACAAAAGTTATTTTCTTCATCCAAAATGGATAGAAACTAAAAAATCATGAGTAACAAAAGTTATTTTCTTCATCCAAAATGGCAATAAACTAAAAAATCATGAGTAACAAAAGTTATTTTCTTCATCCAAAATGGCTAGAAACTAAAAAATCATGAGTAACAAAAGTTATTTTCTTCATCCAAAATGGCAATAAACTAAAAAATCATGAGTAACAAAAGTTATTTTCTTCATCCAAAATGGCTAGAAACTAAAAAATCATGAGTAACAAAAGTTATTTTCTTCATCCAAACTGGCAATAAACTAAAAAATCATGAGTAACAAAAGTTATTTTCTTCATCCAAAATGGATAGAAACTAAAAAATCATGAGTAACAAAAGTTATTTTCTTCATCCAAAATGGATAGAAACTAAAAAATCATGAGTAACAAAAGTTATCCTCTTCATCCAAAATGGCTAGAAACTAAAAAATCATGAGTAACAAAAGTTATTTTCTTCATCCAAAATGGCTAGAAACTAAAAAATCATGAGTAACAAAAGTTATTTTCTTCATCCAAAATGGCAATAAACTAAAAAATCATGAGTAACAAAAGTTATTTTCTTCATCCAAAATGGCAATAAACTAAAAATCATGAGTAACAAAAGTTATTTTCTTCATCCAAAATGGCTAGAAACTAAAAAATCATGAGTAACAAAAGTTATTTTCTTCATCCAAAATGGCAATAAACTAAAAACTCATGAGTAACAAAAGTTATTTTCTTCATCCAAAATGGCAAGAAACTAAAAAATCATGAGTAACAAAAGTTATTTTCTTCATCCAAAATGGCTAGAAACTAAAAAATCATGAGTAACAAAAGTTATTTTCTTCATCCAAAATGGCAATAAACTAAAAAATCATGAGTAACAAAAGTTATTTTCTTCATCCAAAATGGCTAGAAACTAAAAAATCATGAGTAACAAAAGTTATTTTCTTCATCCAAAATGGCTAGAAACTAAAAAATCATGAGTAACAAAAGTTATTTTCTTCATCCAAAATGGCTAGAAACTAAAAAATCATGAGTAACAAAAGTTATTTTCTTCATCCAAAATGGCTAGAAACTAAAAAATCATGAGTAACAAAGTTATTTTCTTCATCCAAAATGGCAATAAACTAAAAAATCATGAGTAACAAAAGTTATTTTCTTCATCCAAAATGGCTAGAAACTAAAAAATCATGAGTAACAAAAGTTATTTTCTTCATCCAAACTGGCAATAAACTAAAAAATCATGAGTAACAAAAGTTATTTTCTTCATCCAAAATGGATAGAAACTAAAAAATCATGAGTAACAAAAGTTATCCTCTTCATCCAAAATGGCTAGAACTAAAAAATCATGAGTAACAAAAGTTATTTTCTTCATCCAAAATGGCTAGAAACTAAAAAATCATGAGTAACAAAAGTTATTTTCTTCATCCAAAATGGCAAGAAACTAAAAAATCATGAGTAACAAAAGTTATTTTCTTCATCCTTACTGGCAATAAACTAAAAAATCATGAGTAACAAAAGTTATTTTCTTCATCCAAAATGGCAATAAACTAAAAAATCATGAGTAACAAAAGTTATTTCTTCATCCAAAATGGCTAGAAACTAAAAAATCATGAGTAACAAAAGTTATTTTCTTCATCCAAACTGGCAATAAACTAAAAAATCATGAGTAACAAAAGTTATTTTCTTCATCCAAAATGGATAGAAACTAAAAAATCATGAGTAACAAAAGTTATCCTCTTCATCCAAAATGGCTAGAAACTAAAAAATCATGAATAACCAAAGTTATTTTCTTCATCCAAAATGGCAATAAACTAAAAAATCATGAGTAACAAAAGTTATTTTCTTCATCCAAAATGGCAATAAACTAAAAAATCATGAGTAACAAAAGTTATTTTCTTCATCCAAAATGGCTAGAAACTAAAAAATCATGAATCAAAAAGTTATTATCTTCATCCAAAATGGCTAGAAACTAAAAATCATCAGAAACAAAAGTTATTTTCTTCATCCAAAATGGCTAGAAACTAAAAAAATCTTGAGTAACAAAAGTTATTTTCTTCATCCAAAATGGCTAGAAACTAAAAAATCATGAATCAAAAAAGTTATTATCTTCATCCAAAATGGCTAGAAACTAAAAAATCATGAATCAAAAAAGTTATTCTTCATCCAAAATGGCTAGAAACTAAAAAAATCAATCAAAAAGTTATTTTCTTCATCCAAAATGGCTAGAAACAAAAAAATTATGAATCAAAAGTTATTTTCTTCATCCAAACTGGCTAGAAACTAAAAATCATGAATCAAAAGTTATTATCTTCATCCAAAATGGCTAGAACTAAATATCATGAGAAACAAAAGTTATTTTCTTGATCCAAAATGGCTAGAAACTTAAAAATCATGAGAATCAAAAAAATATTTTCTTCATCCAAAATGGCTAGAAACTAAAAAAATCATGAATCAAAAAAGTTATTATCTTCATCCAAAATGGCTAGAAACTAAAAAATCATGAATCAAAAAAGTTATTTTCTTCATCCAAAATGGCTAGAAACTTAAAAATCATGAATCAAAAAGTTATTTCCTTCATCCAAAATGGCTAGAAACTTAAAAATCACGAGTAACAAAAGTTATTTTCTTCATCCAAAATGGCTAGAAACTTAAAAAACTTGACTCAAAAAAGTTGTGTTTCTCATCCAAAATGGCTAGAAACTAAAAAATCATGAATCAAAAAAGTTATTATTCTCATCCAAAATGGCTAGAAACTAAAAAAATCATGAATCAAAAAGTTATTATCTTCATCCAAAATGGCTAGAAACTAAAAAATCATGAGAAACAAAAGTTATTTTCTTCATCCAAAATGGCTAGAAACTTAAAAAACATGACTCAAAAAAGTTGTGTTTCTCATCCAAAATGGCTAGAAACTTAACAATCATGAATCAAAAAGTTATTATCTTCATCCAAAATGGCTAGAAACTAAAAAAATCATGAGTAACAAAAGTTATTTTCTTCATCCAAAATGGCTAGAAACTAAAAAATCATGAATCAAAAAAGTTATTATCTTCATCCAAAATGGCTAGAAACTAAACAAATCATGAATCAAAAAGTTATTATCTTCATCCAAAATGGCTAGAAACTAAAAAATCATGAGAAACAAAAGTTATTATCTTCATCCAAAATGGCTAGAAACTAAAAAATCATGAATCAAAAAAGTTATTATCTTCATCCAAAATGGCTAGAAACTAAAAAATCATCAGAAACAAAAGTTATTTTCTTCATCCAAAATGGCTAGAAACTAAAAAAATCTTGAGTAACAAAAGTTATTTTCTTCATCCAAAATGGCTAGAAACTAAAAAATCATGAATCAAAAAGTTATTATCTTCATCCAAAATGGCTAGAAACTAAAAAATCATGAATCAAAAAAGTTATTATCTTCATCCAAAATGGCTAGAAACTAAAAAAATCATGAATCAAAAAAGTTATTTTCTTCATCCAAAATGGCTAGAAACAAAAAATTATGAATCAAAAAGTTATTTCTTCATCCAAACTGGCTAGAAACTAAAAAATCATGAATCAAAAAGTTATTATCTTCATCCAAAATGGCTAGAAACTAAATAATCATGAGAAACAAAAGTTATTTTCTTGATCCAAAATGGCTAGAAACTTAAAAATCATGAGAATCAAAAAGTTATTTTCTTCATCCAAAATGGCTAGAAACTAAAAAAATCATGAATCAAAAAAGTTATTTTCTTCATCCAAAATGGCTAGAAACTAAAAAATCATGAATCAAAAAAGTTATTTTCTTCATCCAAAATGGCTAGAAACTTAAAAATCATGAATCAAAAAGTTATTTTCTTCATCCAAAATGGCTAGAAACTAAAAAATCATGAGAAACAAAAGTTATTTTCTTCATCCAAAATGGCTAGAAACTAAAAAATCATGAATCAAAAAGTTATTATCTTCATCCAAAATGGCTAGAAACTAAAAAATCATGAATCAAAAAAGTTATTATCTTCATCCAAAATGGCTAGAAACTAAAAAAATCATGAATCAAAAAGTTATTATCTTCATCCAAAATGGCTAGAAACTAAAAAATCATGAGAAACAAAAGTTATTTTCTTCATCCAAAATGGCTAGAAACTAAAAAATCATGAATCAAAAAGTTATTATCTTCATCCAAAATGGCTAGAAACTTAAAAATCATGAGAATCAAAAAGTTATTTTCTTCATCCAAAATGGCTAGAAACTAAAAAAATCATGAATCAAAAAAGTTATTTTCTTCATCCAAAATGGCTAGAAACTTAAAAAACATGACTCAAAAAAGTTGTGTTTCTCATCCAAAATGGCTAGAAACTTAACAATCATGAATCAAAAAGTTATTATCTTCATCCAAAATGGCTAGAAACTAAAAAAATCATGAGTAACAAAAGTTATTTTCTTCATCCAAAATGGCTAGAAACTAAAAAATCATGAATCAAAAAAGTTATTATCTTCATCCAAAATGGCTAGAAACTAAACAAATCATGAATCAAAAAGTTATTATCTTCATCCAAAATGGCTAGAAACTAAAAAATCATGAATCAAAAAAGTTATTATCTTCATCCAAAATGGCTAGAAACTAAAAAATCATGAATCAAAAAAGTTATTTTCTTCATCCAAAATGGCTAGAAACAAAAAAATTATGAATCAAAAAGTTATTTTCTTCATCCAAACTGGCTAGAAACTAAAAAATCATGAATCAAAAAGTTATTATCTTCATCCAAAATGGCTAGAAACTAAAAAATCATGAGAAACAAAAGTTATTTTCTTCATCCAAAATGGCTAGAAACTTAAAAAACATGAGAATCAAAAAGTTATTTTCTTCATCCAAAATGGCTAGAAACTAAAAAATCATGAATCAAAAAAGTTATTATCTTCATCCAAAATGGCTAGAAACTAAAAAAATCATGAATCAAAAAAGTTATTTTCTTCATCCAAACTGGCTAGAAACTAAAAAATCATGAATCAAAAAGTTATTATCTTCATCCAAAATGGCTAGAAACTAAATAATCATGAGAAACAAAAGTTATTTTCTTGATCCAAAATGGCTAGAAACTTAAAAATCATGAGAATCAAAAAGTTATTTTCTTCATCCAAAATGGCTAGAAACTAAAAAATCATGAATCAAAAAAGTTATATTCTTCATCCAAAATGGCTAGAAACTAAAAAAATCATGAATCAAAAAAGTTGTTTTCTTCATCCAAAATGGCTAGAAACTTAAAAATCATGAATCAAAAAGTTATTTTCTTCATCCAAAATGGCTAGAAACTTAAAAATCACGAGTAACAAAAGTTATTATCTTCATCCAAAATGGCTAGAAACTTAAAAAACATGACTCAAAAAAGTTGTGTTTCTCATCCAAAATGGCTAGAAACTTAACAATCATGAATCAAAAAGTTATTATCTTCATCCAAAATGGCTAGAAACTAAAAAATCATGAATCAAAAAAGTTATTATCTTCATCCAAAATGGCTAGAAACTAAAAAAATCATGAATCAAAAAAGTTATTATCTTCATCCAAAATGGCTAGAAACTAAAAATCATCAGAAACAAAAGTTATTTTCTTCATCCAAAATGGCTAGAAACTTAAAAAACATGAGAATCAAAAAGTTATTATCTTCATCCAAAATGGCTAGAAACTAAAAAATCATGAATCAAAAAGTTATTATCTTCATCCAAAATGGCTAGAAACTAAAAAATCATGAATCAAAAAGTTATTATCTTCATCCAAAATGGCTAGAAACTAAAAAATCATGAGAAACAAAAGTTATTTTCTTCATCCAAAATGGCTAGAAACTTAAAAAACATGAGAATCAAAAAGTTATTTTCTTCATCCAAAATGGCTAGAAACTAAAAAATCATGAATCAAAAAAGTTATTATCTTCATCCAAAATGGCTAGAAACTAAAAAAATCATGAATCAAAAAGTTATTTTCTTCATCCAAAATGGCTAGAAACAAAAAAATTATGAATCAAAAAGTTATTTTCTTCATCCAAACTGGCTAGAAACTAAAAAATCATGAATCAAAAAGTTATTATCTTCATCCAAAATGGCTAGAAACTAAATAATCATGAGAAACAAAAGTTATTTTCTTGATCCAAAATGGCTAGAAACTTAAAAATCATGAGAATCAAAAAGTTATTTTCTTCATCCAAAATGGCTAGAAACTAAAAAAATCATGAATCAAAAAAGTTATATTCTTCATCCAAAATGGCTAGAAACTAAAAAAATCATGAATCAAAAAAGTTATTTTCTTCATCCAAAATGGCTAGAAACTAAAAAATCATGAGTTACAAAAGTTATTTTCTTCATCCAAAATGGCTAGAAACTAAAAAACCATGAGTAACAAAAGTTATTTTCTTCATCCAAAATGGCTAAAAACAAAAAAATCAAAAGTAACAAAAGTTATTTTCTGCATCCTAAATGGCTAGAAACTAAAAAATCATGAGAAACAAAAGTTATTTTCTTCATCCAAAATGGCTAGAAACTAAAAAATCATGAGTAACAAAAGTTATTTTCTTCATCCAAAATGGCTAGAAACTAAAAAATCATGAGAAACAAAAGTTATTTTCTTCATCCAAAATGGCTAGAAACTAAAAAATCATGAGTTACAAAAGTTATTTTCTTCATCCAAAATGGGTAGAAACTAAAAAATCATGAGTAACAAAAGTTATTTTCTTCATCAAAAATGGCTAAAAACAAAAAAATCAAAAGTAACAAAAGTTATTTTCTGCATCCTAAATGGCTAGAAACTAAAAAATCATGAGAAACAAAAGTTATTTTCTTCATCCAAAATGGCTAGAAACTAAAAAATCATTAGTGACAAAAGTTATTTTCTTCATCCAAAATGGCTAGAAACTAAAAAATCATGAGAAACAAAAGTTATTTTCTTCATCCAAAATGGCTAGAAACTAAAAAATCATGAGTAACAAAAGTTATTTTCTTCATCCAAAATGGCTAGAAACTAAACAATCATGAGTAACAAAAGTTATTTTCTTCATCCAAAATGGCTAGAAACTAAAAAATCATGAGAAACAAAAGTTATTTTCTTCATCCAAAATGGCTAGAAACTAAAAAATCATGAGTAACAAAAGTTATTTTCTTCATCCAAAATGGCTAGAAACTAAAAATACATGAGCAACAAAAGTTATTTTCTTCATCCAAAATGGCTAGAAACTAAAAAATCATGAGTAACAAAAGTTATTTTCTTCATCCAAAATGGGTAGAAACTAAAAAATCATGAGTAACAAAAGTTATTTTCTTCATCCAAAATGGCTAGAAACTAAAAAATCATGAGAAACAAAAGTTAGTTTCTTCATCCAAAATGGCTAGAAACTTAAAAATCATTAGTGACAAAAGTTATTTTCTTCATCCAAAATGGCTAGAAACTAAAAAATCATGAGTAACAAAAGTTATTTTCTTCATCCAAAATGGCTAGAAACTAAAAAATCATGAGAAACAAAAGTTATTTTCTTCATCCAAAATGGCTAGAAACTAAAAAATCATGAGTTACAAAAGTTATGTTCTTCATTCAAAATGGCTAGAAATGAAAAAATCATGAGTAACAAAAGTTATTTTCTTCATCCAAAATGGCTAATAACTTTAAAAGCATGAGTAACAAAAGTTATGTTCTTCATTCAAAATGGCTAGAAATTAAAAAATCATGAGTAACAAAAGTTATTTTCTTCATCCAAAGAGGCTAGAAACTCAATAATCATCGATGAGAATCTTCGTTTTTCTTATCCTGACTGCTTTTGAAAGTAAAAAATTTCAATCAGTATTGTTGTTAACAATAAAATTGTTTCTTAAAAGCTGGCTGTGATATACGGATTGCCAAAAGCCGAAGAGAATGGATAAAACCATTATGTCCTTGATTGACCATTTGATTTTAGTCTATGGGTAAGCCAATCAACTGACTGGTAACCAAACGAATTATTGTATTGGCAGAGCTTAACTACCTATGGTTATTATGGCAAGTAAAGAGAAGCGCTCTTTACCCCATTTGCTCTGTAATGGAATGGGATCCGAAGCCCCTTTGAGGGATAATACAGGCTCTCCCATCCAACTCCTATTCCGACACGTCTTCGTCGTGCAGAGTGGTAACATGTGTCACCACATATCCAAGCTTGGGTACACGGGCTTGACCCAACCCCTTGGGCGGATAGTGACATATGGCGAACCAGGAGGGGGGTGGGTACCCCGGGAAACCGGTTGCCTGAACGTCGGGGGGGCAACCCGACGCTAAACAAAACGGTCACGTGGGCGCGGGGCCAGTTACCCAGTCCCATGAAGCAACCGACTACAGAAAGCCAAAGAAATTTTCGAAACGGATTCAACGCTATCGACCCTACGCAATGCCCCCGAACTACTCTAAAACTGGGCTCATGCAACGTACGCACTCTAACCGAAGCCGGAGCCTTGAAAAAACTTGATGACGTCCTAGCCACACGGATAAGAAAGTAAGTAAAGAGAAGCGATGCTTTGGGATAAAATCGTTGGAGGATTTTGTTTTCTACTGCTCGGTTTGCATATTCTTTTTTTTATTGAATCGATTCATTAACTATAACTCGTATGAGACCGGGTACATCAGCTAGTGAAACATTAAATCATACATAACTTCTTTTAATTGTGTTGCTTCAATTATAATAAGCAAATACGAAGCTTCTTTTTCTCCGCTCTTTTTTCAGCACTGTTCATCAAACTAGTATTTTGACTTAGTTGTCTTTTAATTGTTTTGATCTGTTTTCTCGCTTGAATACGTCTACTCGTTATAAATAACACGAAGTAAATGAATGTTAGAAACGTTACATTTTCCTATTACTATTCCTAGCAAATAAGTTTTTCTGAACGGGAAATCTTTTTATCCTTGAAAACATGTATAGAGAAAACAAATATTAAATCGTGACAAATATAAAAAAAGAGTAAATAAATATAATTTGTGGAAGATTTTTCATATTCTTTTTATTTTTATTTCTTAACACTTTTTAAGCACAAGCCTTTAAAGCATAACAAGAAAATGAAATTCGAACTCCGATTCTAGTGAACAAGAGGAAAAAAGGGAAGTAACAAAAATAATGAAAAGTAACAAAATATCTTGAAAATTTCACACCATTAATAACTAAAACATATTTTTGGGACTGAAAGATCTTGTCTATCTTTATATTTTAAGAAGAAAAACTAAAATAATGTTCAAAGAAAACCTTCTAGCTCTGTAAAAAATGAAACTAAAAAAAAATTGAGTGAAATAACTATCATTTTTTATAAAAAAAAAAACAAGACATAAAAAATCATGAATAAAAAATTCTAGATTTTTGTGAAAAATGAAAATAAAAACAATATATTATGGCTTTCAAAATTTTCCTACGTATTCAAAAGTGACTGAAAATATTCTTACTAAAAGGTTCAAGCGTTAAAAATGGTTAGAGAAAAATGACACCATGTATAAAAAATATTCATTATCATTAAAACAGAAATAAAAATATAACACACAAAAAAAACTAAACGCTTTCAGACTCTAGAAAAAGTGATTTGAACAGAACAAAATACGAGGATTATTAAATTAGGGAGATATTTAAAATGTGCATAGAAAAATAAATGATATTTTATACGATATATGCTGTATTGGGACTTCTGAACGGATTAAAAATTTAAAATATAACAAGACTCTTGTAGGAAAGTGTGCACAAAATGTAAATGAAAAATTTGCCTTCCTTTGGCACAAAAAGCATCATTTACTGTTTCCAATTCTCTAACCCTGCGAATTATGTAAAATGCAGCATATCAGAAGCGATGTGTTAAATTTTCCAGGTAGCTTGGTAAAGCGGGTTGGTTTAACCATAGCAAATGCAAGCAGTGATACCTGTGTGTTGACCTTTTTTCTGGAAACGCTAAGGGACACGTTTACCTGATTTATCGTTAACCACGGGAAAATGTTAAAAGTGTTGGTCGAAAAATGTTGTGTGTTCAGGTAAGGCTAGGTTCTCTCAAAAGTTTGACTTGGCAAATTTATTGGGAAACGTTGAAAATGGCTTTAAAATAGGTGGACCAAAGATTAGGAACATTCATATAAATAAACATCCTCAATAATGTTTCCCTTCACCCTTCATTTAAATAACCATATAAATATATGCAGCATTTTACACTATTTTTTTAAACAATATTTTCATTTGCAATGTAGGAATGCCAATAAAATACAATAAATTGAAATGTCCCTAACGCATGTGCAACTCCACATTCAATAACGCCATCTAGTGGGGATCAAAATCCCTACAACCAGTCGTAACGCCATCTTAATAATTGGTAAAAGTAAGGCTCAGCCCTTTACGTTGCAAAGGAGAAACGTTACTTGCCTTTTAAAATTCCCAAGCTGCATTTCATAGAGGGTTGGTCATCCACGCGACCGATCGCTGTGCATAAGTTAAATAAGAAATATTTTACATTTCGAATAAAATAACAATTATTTACTTGAGGATAAATCGATATCAGTGAGATAAAATTATTTATTTACAAGTTAAAAAAGATCAATTTTTTTCATTAATGCACTATAATTCAAGCAAAAAAGTCTTACAGTTTCAAGGTCTTAAAACCCTCTAAGCTTATAATTGGAGTACCGTTGCCAAAGTAAAAAATTTAAAGTATTTAAAGTATATCCAAAGAAATTAAATATGTGCAATTAATTTAAAGCCTATTAAGAACGTTTATGGCGATTTTGAATGATGGTTGCTTTGGATGCGAGGGCTCTTTTGAAATGGCGCTTATCGAGCTTAAAAAATCCGTTCATAATTTTCAAAATTCTAGTTTTACCAAAAGATTTGCAAATAAAAAATGAGTTGTTTGTGATAACATTTCTAAGTTTATTGATTGTTATAAACGTATTTCTTGAAGTTGTTATAACTCGCATTGATGCAAAAAATATTAAGATAATAATAGTGTTATAACTTTTCATTATCATAAATTATCAATAAGTCATATCTTTAAAAAAGCTTTTTATTTTTGTTCAAAATTGGTCTTTTCTCATTATTGCATACAAATAATCAACATTAAGACATGATTAATAATCTATCAGTTTGGTTATCCCCGATGGTAAAACCAGGCGTTAAGAAAATGCTGCTTGGGTTTGCGCTAAACAGGCGTTACGTGTAACGCTTGCGTAACGTAGAGGGCGGATGTTCATGATATCCCAGGGTGTTTGTCCTGGATAATAACTGGGAAACATTTGTATGATAACGAAAGCTGGGGAACAATCACCAATTGTAAAGATTAAAACGGAAACATCGCTTGTGGAGCTTCGCTACGTTATTATTCAAATGAAGTCAGTATCCCAATCCCATCAGTAAGAAAATATATGGAATTCAGTTAACATCCTAGATGTTGGAGGTTGAGTTAATTTCTACATCTTTATACCATCCTGCTAGCAAATCTTGCACAAAGTATTTGGCGGGAAGCTCTTGCTTGACACTTGTTAACGCTCTCTTGAGAATATGGTAAATTTGCGAATTTTTGCTCTTATAGAAAACTCGAGTGGCGAGATTTATCTTTTCTAGGGCGCAATCCTTCATAATGCTTCGTAAACTAACATATAATTTAGAATTTTTATTTACATTTATAAACTTCACACCATAATTGCGTTGAATTGCAGCCACTTTAGGCATTTTCGGCAATGAATATTGTTTTCCTTATGCAATTTCAATTGGCAAAACTATTGTATTAATCACAAACCAATTGCAAACCTTGTACTTTTGCGAAAAAATCAAGATTCTCAATTATTTTACTCGAAAAAATTTTAAATATCATTAATCTGCATGGAAATTTTGATTCGTTTCTGGACAGTTTGGAGCTCATATTTCAAACTGCAAGCGATTTGATACATATTCCGAACAGGCTTAAAATTCCTTCAAAAATCTTCAAATTAACACACAATACATATTTTCAGTTTTTTCATGGTCTGGTGATGGAAACTGCTTTAAGGTTTTGAGTTGAGGCAATGATTTGTGTGTCCGCGGAAATGGTTTTATTGTAATCAAAACTAAAGAAAAGAAATAGAATACATACAAACGAAAAACTTCGTATTTGTTGAAAATAAGCTTATTGTTACAATTATTTTTATCTATTCCGAAGGTTTTCAAGCTAACATAAGCATGCATAACATTCTCATTTCTATAATTAATGCTATAGAACAGTGGTAACAAAAACACATCGAAAGGCATAATTAGTTTGACTGTCAATTAACAACATTAATAAACAACATGACATAAACTGTGGATGCGTTTCACTTAGCTATGTAAAAAAGTCCGTAAATTTTTATGAAAGATCTTTATATCCAACATTAGTCGATCTTAATTCTATATTGAATTTGGTCCTGGTTCTTAACATTCTTATTGGGGCCTGAAAGTTCTATTTATTAAAAATAACGGGCCTTCGAAAGATCCGCTAACAAGTTTGTATATAAATAAGCACTTCTTGCTTCTATGTTGCAGAGGCTCTATTCTAAATAACAGGCACCTTGTACGGTAAGAGGGACAAACAGAATTACGAGACGTCGGGAGACGATAAAACAATGAACGAGTAAGCTTGCGTTGAACTGATTCTAGCCTATATTTTAAATGTAGCTGTGTCGGTGTCCAAATAATACTAGCAAATTCTAAAGTAGGATGGACAATTGCACAATACACAGCTTTTTTACTGAATGGATCTTTGAAGTCTTTCTCAACACGCAAAATGAATCCTAACAAACGGAAAGCTTTTGAAAGTATTGCTTCATAGTGGTTCTATAACGTTAGTCTGCTATCTAAATGAGCGCCTAAATCATGAATCACATTTTTACGCGGCTTTGATCTATCATCAATTTTATATTCGCAAATAATGGGAAATCATTTCCTTGTGAAGGATGTAACAGAACATTTTGATATGTTGAGACGCATACAATTGGAATAACACAACGCGTTAAATCGAGTTAAACAGATTTGAAGAGTTAAAGAATTGGTTTGATCTGATACCGGTAGGAACATTTTCATATCACCTGCATAAAACAATTCTTCGCAATCCGGCATAACGTGAATAACATCATTTATGAAAATGTTAAAGAGAAAAGGGCCGAGAATGCTGCATTGTGGAACCCTGGACGGGTTGGCGAATGGTGCAGATAGAGAGGAGGAAATAATCACAGTAATATGCTTATCACTTAAATAATACGAGAGCAAATGAACGAGCGCGCTATTAACTCCGTAGCTTGATAGTTTTGAAATTAGCATTGAGTGATTTACGGATTCAAAGGCAGCATTGACGCTGTTAGCTGTTGCTGTATAATAAATTCACAAACCTCATGTGAACAGTGTTGTTTTTTTCACCCGTTTTCCTTCTTTTGATGAATTATCCCAAGTATCAATGAACGATGCGCATGTGTTGGTCAGATTTGAGCTGATGCAAAAAAACGGTATGTTCCACGCGGCGATTATTGCTTCAAGAGGATGAAAGGTTTGCCCTGAAAAAGAAAATGATTTTTATTAGAAAATATAATATTAATCAATCTTTAAATAAATAAATAAAAATTATTTCTTTTGAGTAACGCTTCAATCGTCGTTTTTAAGTACGATTCAAACGCATACGTATAAGTTAAAAAAGCACATTTACAAAACGCCATTTCATATAAATGCACTGCATATACAGCAGTGTGAGTGCTTGTTATGCGAGTAATATATCATAGAATTTTTTTTCTCAAATAAGAATTGTCGCATGTTGCGAAAGACACAGCTCTTGAGTAATGTATTGTGGTCCTGAAAAGGACCGTTTGATTTGAGACTCCATTTGGAGGTTTGTTAGAGCACGTTGAATTTAACCTCCGAAACCGTACAGAGTACGGCCCTGACGCTTCAGAGCATACACCACATCCATAGCGGTGACGGTTTTACGCTTGGCGTGTTCAGTGTAAGTGACCGCATCACGGATCACATTCTCCAGAAACACTTTCAGCACGCCACGGGTTTCCTCGTAGATGAGGCCGGAGATACGTTTCACTCCTCCGCGCCGAGCCAAACGGCGGATGGCGGGCTTGGTAATGCCCTGGATGTTATCCCGCAGCACTTTTCGGTGACGCTTGGCTCCTCCTTTACCCAGACCTTTTCCTCCCTTTCCTCTTCCAGTCATGATGAGCACAGGATTGCACGTTCACGATGTTCACACTTTAAATTGACGATCACGAATGAGCGTTTTCGAGCTCAACGTCCCTATTTATACTTTTTCATCCACGCATTCCCTCTTGCTCTTAAGATGAGAGAAAATGAGGGTTGACAAGCGCATAAATAGAGCTGTTGTTCGAGCAGTTTCATCATTCAACGTTCAACTTTTGTTAAAGAAACAAGTTCGCTCCGTGCCCAACGAAACCTACGCTCCCGAAGTGAAATGGCTCGTACCAAGCAAACCGCTCGTAAATCGACTGGAGGTAAGGCTCCTCGCAAGCAGCTGGCCACCAAGGCTGCTCGTAAAAGTGCCCCGGCCACCGGAGGAGTGAAGAAGCCGCATCGTTACCGTCCGGGAACGGTGGCCCTCCGAGAAATCCGTCGCTACCAGAAGTCGACCGAGCTGCTCATCCGCAAGCTGCCCTTCCAGCGCTTGGTGCGTGAGATCGCCCAGGACTTCAAGACTGATCTCCGCTTCCAGAGCTCAGCCGTGATGGCGCTGCAGGAAGCCAGCGAGGCGTACCTGGTTGGTCTGTTCGAAGACACGAATCTGTGCGCCATCCACGCCAAGCGCGTCACCATCATGCCCAAGGACATCCAGCTGGCCCGTCGCATCCGCGGAGAGCGTGCCTAAATCGTCCATGCATCCGGAAGCGGTCCCTGTCTAAACGGGGCATTTCCTTCTCAAAACGGTCCTTTTCAGGACCACCAATACTGTTGAACATATCAAGAATTATCTTTCGATTACTATTATGAAATGGTACATGTGAAGGCAAGCTAACACGTATGTCGTTTTGTTTTTACGAGATAATGATGAAAAGGTGGAATATTCGTTTCAAACAATCATCGTTATGGGAGGTAGTTTAACTTTTTCTTGACAAAGTTTTGTTGTTTTCAAAGCATTTAAAGCTTTGATTATGTTAACCAATACTATATTACCATCTATATTACCTATGAGTATAGTACCAACATCGCAGCTTACAACAAACCACGAACGAATAGTATGACATTATATTTTACAACAAATGTTCGACACAACCAGCTTAACTGTGACTCATAGGCACGAAAATGAAAACGCGTACCAAAACGATCCTTCAATACTTATAAAGCAACATTAAAATCGAACAAATCTATTACAACATTTAACTCACGACATATAAGCTGCAATTGGTTGCTTTGTCGATAAATTATCCTCGTACGCGCGAGGAAAACTTAAATTAAAAAAATGATTTTCATACAACGAGCGAAACGACTTCTACTCATAAATTATGATACACGAAACTCCATTTACAATTCCACTTCGGAAAACGCTTCCAACCATTGCGGATGAAATGAAGGATAATTCTTTGCTTGAATGCGGTTTGTGGTCCTGAAAAGGACCGATTTGAGAGATGTTCATGAAAAGAAGCCAATCATTTCAGTGGCTTACTTCGAGCTGGTGTACTTTGTGACAGCCTTCGTTCCTTCGGAGACGGCGTGCTTGGCAAGCTCACCAGGCAGCAGCAGACGAACAGCGGTTTGGATTTCGCGGGACGTGATCGTCGAACGTTTGTTGTAGTGCGCCAAGCGGGACGCCTCAGCAGCAATGCGTTCGAAGATATCGTTGACGAAACTGTTCATGATGCTCATGGCCTTCGAAGAGATGCCAGTATCCGGGTGGACTTGCTTCAACACTTTGTAGATGTAAATAGCGTAGCTTTCCTTGCGGGTCTTGCGCTTCTTTTTCTTGTCGGACTTGGAAATATTTTTCTGGGCTTTGCCAGACTTCTTCGCAGCTTTTCCACTGGTTTTGGGTGCCATTTCGACGGAAAAATTCACTCAACACTGGGACACGATGTGTTCGATTCAACGGGTGATTGCGTTCTAGACAAATTCCAAGCTCTCCGATCGCTTATAACGGGCCGTGAGAGAGGATACGTATCGTGCAGCTCGAAAAATTCCAAACGAGTATCGCGCAGCTCGAATAAGCTGCTATATAAGCATCGGTCGAGTCAAAATTGCTCCATTATAAAAAGACCCTTCTCAAAGAGAACATCGTGTTGTTCGTGATCCCTTACAAACGTTCCCCAATCAAATCTAACCATGTCTGGCCGTGGAAAGGGAGGAAAGGTAAAGGGAAAGGCAAAGTCCCGCTCCAACCGTGCCGGTCTTCAGTTCCCCGTTGGCCGTATTCATCGTCTCCTGCGCAAGGGTAACTATGCCGAGCGCGTCGGTGCCGGAGCGCCCGTGTATCTGGCAGCCGTCATGGAGTACTTGGCCGCTGAAGTGCTTGAGTTGGCCGGAAACGCTGCCCGTGACAACAAGAAGACGCGCATCATCCCGCGTCATCTGCAGCTGGCCATCCGCAACGACGAGGAGTTGAACAAGCTGCTGTCCGGAGTAACCATCGCTCAGGGTGGTGTGCTGCCCAACATTCAGGCCGTGCTGCTGCCCAAGAAGACCGAAAAGAAGGCTTAAACTGTGTAACAAAGCTTCCTTCATCTCAAACCCAAAACCGTCCTTTTCAGGGCGACAAATAACTTTGCCAAAGACATTTTATTCGATTTATGCTGATATGGGACAACCAGAAGTAAGAACATTTTCTAATATAGAACGGTGCTTGAAAGTGTGCACAAAATGTAAATGAAAAAATGTGCCTCCTTTGGGCACAAAAAGCATCATTTACTGTTTTCAATTCTCTAACCCTGCGAATTATGTAAAATGCAGCATATCAGAAGCGATGTGTAAAATTTTCCAGGTAGCTTGGTAAAGCGGGTTGGTTTTACCATAGCAAATGCAAGCAGTGATACCTGTGTGTTGACCTTTTTTCTGCAAACGGTAAAGGACACGTTTACCTGATTTATCGTGAACCACGGGAAAATGTTAAAAGTGTTGGTCAAAAATGTTGTGTGTTCAGGTAAGGCTAGGTTCTCACAACAGTTTGGCTTTCAATATTTCGGGAAACGTTGGAAATGGCTTTAAAAAAGTTGGACCAAAGATTAGGAACATTCATATAAATAAACATCCTCAATAATGTTTCCCTTCACCCTTCATTTAAATAACCATGTGAATATTTTTGGCATTTTATAGTATTTTTTTAATCAATATTTTCATTTGCAATGTAGGAATGCCAATAAAA
Organism: Anopheles merus; assembly: GCF_017562075.2. NCBI lineage: Eukaryota > Metazoa > Arthropoda > Insecta > Diptera > Culicidae > Anopheles > Anopheles merus. The sequence goes on along the minus strand of NW_024427614.1, from coordinate 154,157 downwards.
TACAATAAATTGAAATGTCCCTAACGCATGTGCAACTCCACATTCAATAACGCCATCTAGTGGGGATCAAAATCCCTACAACCAGTCGTAACGCCATCTTAATAATTGGTAAAAGTAAGGCTCAGCCCTTTACGTTACAAAGGAGAAACGTTACTTGCCTTTTAAAATTCCCAAGCTGCATTTCATAGAGGGTTGGTCATCCACGCGACCGATCGCTGTGCATAAGTTAAATAAGAAATATTTAACATTTCGAATAAAATAACAATAATTTGCTTTGGGATAGATCGATACCAGTGAGATTAAATAGTTTAATTACAAGTTAAAAAAAGAATAAGTGTTTTCATTCATGCACTATAGTTCAAGCAAAAAAGTCTTACAGTTTAAAGGTCTTAAAACCCTCTAAGCTTATAATTGGAGTAACGTTGCCAAAGTAACAAATATAAATTATTTAAAGTATATCCAAAGAAATTCAATATGTGCAATCAATTTGTAGCCTATTTAGAACGTTTATGGCGATTTTGAATGATCGTTGCTTTGGATGCGAGGGCTCTTTTGAAATGGCGCTTATCGAGTTTAATAGATCCTTTCATAATTTTCAAAATTCTAGTTTTACCAAAAGATTGGAATAAAAAATGAGTTGTTTGTGATAACATATCGAAGTTTATTGAATGTTATAAAAGTATTTCTTGAAGTTGTTATAACTCGCATTGATGCAAAAAATATTAAGATAATAATAGTGTTATAACTTTTCATTATCATAAATTATCAATGAGTCATATCTTTCAAAAAGCTTTTTATTTTTGTTCAAAATAGGTCTTTTCTCATTATTGCATACAAATATTCAATATTAAGACATGATTAATAATCTATCAATTTGCTTATCTACGATGGTAAAACCAGGCGTTAAAAAATGCTGCTTGGGTTTGCGCTAAACAGGCGTTACGTGTAACGCTTGCGTAACGTAGAGGGCGGATGTTCATGATATCCCAGGGTGTTTGTCCTGGATAATAACTGGGAAACATTTGTATGATAACGAAAACTGGGGAACAATCACCAATTGTTAAAATGCAAACGGAAACATCGCTCGCGGAGCATCGCTTAGCCAGTATCGCAAATGAAGTATCCCAAGAAAATATATGGCATTCAGTTAACATCCTAGATTTTGGAGGTTGAGTTAATTTCTACATCTTTATACCATCCTGCTTGCAAATCTTGCACAAAGTATTTGGCGGGAAGCTCTTGCTTGACACTTGTTAACGCTCTCTGGAGAATATGGAAAATTTGCGAATTTTTGCTCTTATAGAAAACTCGAGTGGCGAGATTTATCTTTTCTAGGGCGCAATCCTTCATAATGCTTCGTAAACTGAAATATAATTAAAAAATTATTTACATTCATAAACTTCAAACCATAATTGCGTTGAATTGAAGCCACTTTAGGCATTTTCGGCAATTAATATTGTTTTACTTATGCAATTTCAATTGGCAAAACTATTGTATTAATCAAACCAATCGCAAACCTTGTACATTTGCCAAAAATCAAGATTCTCATTATTTTACTCGAAGCATTATTAAACATCATTAATCTGCATGGAAATTTTGATTCGTTTTTGGACAGTTTCGAGCTCATGTTTCAAATTGCAAACGATTTGAAACATATTCCGAACAGGCTTAAGATTCCTTCAAAAATCTTCAAATTAACACACAATACATATTTTAAGTTTTTTCTTGGTCTGGTGATGGAAACTGTTTTAAGGTTTTGAGTTGAGGCAATGATTTGTGTGTGCGCGGAAATGGTGTTATTGTGATCAAAAATAAAGAAAAGAAATAGAATATTTAGAAACGAAAAAACGAATTTGTTGGAAAGAAGCTTTTTGTTAAAATTATTTTTATCTATTCCGAAAGTTTTCAAGCTAACATAAGCATGCATAACATTCTCGTTTCTATAATTAATGCTATAGAACAGTGCTAACAAAAACGCATCGAAAGGCATAATTAGTTTAAACTGTCAATTAACCAAATAAATAAACAACATAACATAAACTGTGGATGCGTCTCACTTAGCTATGTAAAAAAGTCCGTTAATTGTTATAAAAGATCGTTATATGCAACATTAGTCGATCTTAATTCTATATTGAATTTGGTCCTGGTTCTTAACATTCTTATTGGGGCCTGAAAGTTCTATTTATTAAAATGACGGGCCTTCGAAAGATCCGCTAACAAGTTTGTATGTAAACAAGCACTTCTTGCTTCTATGTTGCAGAGGTTCTATTCCAAATAACAGGCACCTTGTACGGTAAGAGGGACCAACAGAATTACGAGACGTTGGGAGACGATAAAACAATGAACGAGTAAGCTTGCGTTGAACCGATTCTAGCCTATATTTTAAATGTAGCTGTGTCGGTGTCCAAATAATACTAGCAAATTCTAAGGTAGGACGGACAATTGCACAATACACAGCTTTTTTACTGAATGGATCTTTGAAGTCTTTCTTAACACGCAAAATGAATCCTAACAAACGGAAAGCTTTTGAAAGTATTGCTTCATAGTGGTTCTATAACGTTAGTCTGCTATCTAAATGAGCGCCTAAATCATGAATCACATTTTTACGCGGCTTTGATCTATCATCAATTTTATATTCGCAAATAATGGGAAATCATTTCCTTGTGAAGGATGTAACAGAACATTTTGATATGTTGAGACGCATACAATTGGAATAACACAACGCGTTAAATCGAGTTAAACAGATTTGAAGAGTTAAAGAATTGGTTTGATCTGATACCGGTAGGAACATTTTCATATCACCTGCATAAAACAATTCTTCGCAATCCGGCATAACGTGAATAACATCATTTATGAAAATGTTAAAGAGAAAAGGGCCGAGAATGCTGCATTGTGGAACCCTGGACGGGTTGGCGAATGGTGCAGATAGAGAGGAGGAAATAATCACAGTAATATGCTTATCACTTAAATAATACGAGAGCAAATGAACGAGCGCGCTATTAACTCCGTAGCTTGATAGTTTTGAAATTAGCATTGAGTGATTTACGGATTCAAAGGCAGCATTGACGCTGTTAGCTGTTGCTGTATAATAAATTCACAAACCTCATGTGAACAGTGTTGTTTTTTTCACCCGTTTTCCTTCTTTTGATGAATTATCCCAAGTATCAATGAACGATGCGCATGTGTGGTCAGATTTGAGCTGATGCAAAAAAACGGTATGTTCCACGCGGCGATTATTGCTTCAAGAGGATGAAAGGTTTGCCCTGAAAAAGAAAATGATTTTTATTAGAAAATATAATATTAATCAATCTTTAAATAAATAAATAAAAATTATTTCTTTTGACAAACGCTTCAATCGTCGTTTTTATGTACGATTCAAACGCATACGTATAAGTTAAAAAAGCACATTTACAAAACGCCATTTCATATAAATGCACTGCATATACAGCAGTGTGAGTGCTTGTTATGCGAGTAATATATCATAGAATTTTTTTTCTCAAATAAGAATTGTCGCATGTTGCGAAAGACACAGCTCTTGAGTAATGTATTGTGGTCCTGAAAAGGACCGTTTGATTTGAGACTCCATTTGGAGGTTTGTTAGAGCACGTTGAATTTAACCTCCGAAACCGTACAGAGTACGGCCCTGACGCTTCAGAGCATACACCACATCCATAGCGGTGACGGTTTTACGCTTGGCGTGTTCAGTGTAAGTGACCGCATCACGGATCACATTCTCCAGAAACACTTTCAGCACGCCACGGGTTTCCTCGTAGATGAGGCCGGAGATACGTTTCACTCCTCCGCGCCGAGCCAAACGGCGGATGGCGGGCTTGGTAATGCCCTGGATGTTATCCCGCAGCACTTTTCGGTGACGCTTGGCTCCTCCTTTACCCAGACCTTTTCCTCCCTTTCCTCTTCCAGTCATGATGAGCACAGGATTGTACGTTCACGATGTTCACACTTTAAATTGACGATCACGAATGAGCGTTTTCGAGCTCAACGTCCCTATTTATACTTTTTCATCCACGCATTCCCTCTTGCTCTTAAGATGAGAGAAAATGAGGGTTGACAAGCGCATAAATAGAGCTGTTGTTCGAGCAGTTTCATCATTCAACGTTCAACTTTTGTTAAAGAAACAAGTTCGCTCCGTGCCCAACGAAACCTACGCTCCCGAAGTGAAATGGCTCGTACCAAGCAAACCGCTCGTAAATCGACTGGAGGTAAGGCTCCTCGCAAGCAGCTGGCCACCAAGGCTGCTCGTAAAAGTGCCCCGGCCACCGGAGGAGTGAAGAAGCCGCATCGTTACCGTCCGGGAACGGTGGCCCTCCGAGAAATCCGTCGCTACCAGAAGTCGACCGAGCTGCTCATCCGCAAGCTGCCCTTCCAGCGCTTGGTGCGTGAGATCGCCCAGGACTTCAAGACTGATCTCCGCTTCCAGAGCTCAGCCGTGATGGCGCTGCAGGAAGCCAGCGAGGCGTACCTGGTTGGTCTGTTCGAAGACACGAATCTGTGCGCCATCCACGCCAAGCGCGTCACCATCATGCCCAAGGACATCCAGCTGGCCCGTCGCATCCGCGGAGAGCGTGCCTAAATCGTCCATGCATCCGGAAGCGGTCCCTGTCTAAACGGGGCATTTCCTTCTCAAAACGGTCCTTTTCAGGACCACCAATACTGTTGAACATATCAAGAATTTTCTTTCGATTACTATTATGAAATGGTACATGTGAAGGCAAGCTAACACGTATGTCGTTTTGTTTTTACGAGATAATGATGAAAAGGTGGAATATTCGTTTCAAACAATCATCGTTATGGGAGGTAGTTTAACTTTTTCTTGACAAAGTTTTGTTGTTTTCAAAGCATTTAAAGCTTTGATTATGTTAACCAATATTATATTACCACTTATATTACCTATGACTATATTACCAACATCGCAGCTTACAACAAACCGCGAAAGAATAGTATGGCTTTATATTTTACAACAAATTTTCGACACAACCAGCTTAACTGTGACTCATAGGCACGAAAATGAAAACGCGTACGAAAGCGATCCTTCAATACTTTTAAAGCAACATTAAATCGAACAAATCTATTACAACATTTATACACCAGCTGCAATTGGTTGCTTTGTCGATAAATTATCCTCGTATGCGCGAGGAAAATTTAAATTAAAATAATGATTCTCATACCACGAGCGAAACGACTTCTATTCATAATTCATGATACACGAAACTCCATGTACAATTTCACCTCGCAAAACGCTTCCAACCAGTGCGGACTTTTTTGTAATGTTTTTGTAAACGTGCTAAGGTTCTATTTAACAATAATATTTACAATGAACAACGCAGAACTTTAATGTCAATCACAGCATCATTGTTTCCAATGATGTGGAAGACATAGTTCGCAAACAAACTACATTACAGGCAAACGCAACAAACTGAACAATAACGTTGACGAAGACGGACACCCTGAAATTACAGCGCTAATTCGCTGGTGCAGATGAAACGAAGGATAATTCTTTGTTTGAATGCGATTTGTGGTCCTGAAAAGGACCGATTTGAGAGAACGAAGCCAATCATTTCAGTGGCTTACTTCGAGCTGGTGTACTTTGTGACAGCCTTCGTTCCTTCGGAGACGGCGTGCTTGGCAAGCTCACCAGGCAGCAGCAGACGAACAGCGGTTTGGATTTCGCGGGACGTGATCGTCGAACGTTTGTTGTAGTGCGCCAAGCGGGACGCCTCAGCAGCAATGCGTTCGAAGATATCGTTGACGAAACTGTTCATGATGCTCATGGCCTTCGAAGAGATGCCAGTATCCGGATGGACTTGCTTCAACACTTTGTAGATGTAAATAGCGTAGCTTTCCTTGCGGGTCTTGCGCTTCTTTTTCTTGTCGGACTTGGAAATATTTTTCTGGGCTTTGCCAGACTTCTTCGCAGCTTTTCCACTGGTTTTGGGTGCCATTTCGACGGAAAAATTCACTCAACACTGGGACACGATGTGTTCGATTCAACGGGTGATTGCGTTCTAGAAAATTCCAAGCTCTCCGATCGCTTATAACGGGCCGTGAGAGAGGATACGTATCGTGCAGCTCGAAAAATTCCAAACGAGTATCGCGCAGCTCGAATAGGCTGCTATATAAGCATCGGTCAGGTCAAAATTGCTCCATTGTAAAAAGACCCTTCTCAAAGAGAACATCGTGTTGTTCGTGATCTCTTACAAACGTTCCCCAATAGAATCTAACCATGTCTGGCCGTGGAAAGGGAGGAAAGGTAAAGGGAAAGGCAAAGTCCCGTTCCAACCGTGCCGGTCTTCAGTTCCCCGTTGGCCGTATTCATCGTCTCCTGCGCAAGGGTAACTATGCCGAGCGCGTCGGTGCCGGAGCGCCCGTGTATCTGGCAGCCGTCATGGAATACTTGGCCGCTGAAGTGCTTGAGTTGGCCGGAAACGCTGCCCGTGACAACAAGAAGACGCGCATCATCCCGCGTCATCTGCAGCTGGCCATCCGCAACGACGAGGAGTTGAACAAGCTGCTGTCCGGAGTAACCATCGCTCAGGGTGGTGTGCTGCCCAACATTCAGGCCGTGCTGCTGCCCAAGAAAACCGAAAAGAAGGCTTAAACTGTGTAACAAAGCTTCCTTCATCTCAAACCCAAAACCGTCCTTTTCAGGGCGACAAATAACTTTGCCAAAGACATTTTATTCGATTCATGCTGATATGGGACAACCAGAAGTAAGAACATTTTCTAATAAAGAACCGTGCTTGAAAGTGTGTACAAAATGTAAATGAAAAAATGTGCCTTCCTTTGGCACAAAAAGCATCATTTACTGTTTTCAATTCTCTAAACCTTCAAATTCAGTAAAATGCAGCATATCATAAGCGATGTGTTAAACTTTCCAGGTAGCTTTGTCAAGAGGGTTGGTTTTACCATAGCAAATGCAAGCAGTGATACCTGTGTGTTGACCTTTTTTCTGGAAACGCTAAAGGACACGTTTACCTGATTTATCGTTAACTACGGGAAAATGTTAAAAGTGTTGGTTGTCGAAAAATGTTGTGTGTTCATGTAAGGCTAGGTTCTCACAACAGTTTGGCTTTCAATATATCGGGAAACGTTGGAAATGGCTTTAAAAAAGTTGTACCAAAGATTAGGAACATTCATATAAATAAACATCCTCAATAATGTTTCCCTTCACCCTTCATTTAAATAAGCATATAAATATATGTAGCATTTTATAATATTTTTTAAACAATATTTTCATTTGCAATGTAGGAATGCCAATAAAATACAATGTAATGACATGCCCCTAACGCATATGAAACTCCACATTCAATAACGCCATCTAGTTGTGATCAAAGTCCCTGCAACCAGTAGTAACGCCATCTAAATAATTGGTAAAAGTAAGGCTCAGCCCTTGACGTTACAAAGGAGAAACGTTACTTGTCTTTTAAAATTCCCAAGCTGCATTTCATAGAGGGTAGGTCATCCACGCGACCGATCGCTGTGCATAAGTTAAATAAGAAATATTTTACATTTCGAATAAAATAACAATAATTTGCTTTGGGATAGATCGATATCAGTGAGATTAAATTATTTAATTACAAGTTAAAAAAGATCAGGTTTTTCATTAATGCACTATAATTTAAGCAAAAAAGTCTTACAGTTTAAAGGTCTTAAAACCTTCAAAGCTTTTAATTCGAGTTACGTTGCCAAAGCAAAAAATATAAATTATTTCAAGTATATCCAAAGAAATTCAATATAAGAAATAAAATTAAAGCCTATTAAGATAACGTTAATGGCGATTTTGAATGATGGTTGCTTTGGATGCGAGGGCTCTTTTGAAATGGCGCTTATCGAGTTAAAAAAATCCTTTCATAATTTTCAAATTCCTAGTTTTACCAAAAGATTGGCAAATTAAAAATGAGTTTTTTGTGATAACATATAACTTAACTTAACATAACTTAACATAACTTAGAGTTTATTGATTGTTATATAAGTTTTTCTTGAAGTTGTTATAACTCGCATTGATGCAAAAAATATTAAGATAATAATAGTGTTACAACTTTTCATAATCATCAGTAATAAATGATTCATATCTTTAAAAAAGCTTTTTATTTTTGTTCAAAATTGGTTGTTCTCAGTATTGCATACAAATAATTAATATTAAGACATGATTAATAATCTATCAGTTTGCTTATCCCCGATGGTAAAACCAGGCGTTAAAAAAATGCTGCTTGGGTTTGCGCTAAACAGGCGTTACGTGTAACGCTTGCGTAACGTAGAGGGCGGGTGTTCATGATATCCCAGGGTGTTTGTCCTGGATAATAACTGGGAAACATTTGTATGATAACGAAAGCTGGGGAACAATCACCAATTGTAAAAATTAAAACGGAAACATCGCTCGCGGAGCATCGCTTAGCCAGTATCGCAAATGAAGTATCCCAAGAAAATATATGGCATTCAGTTAACATCCTAGATGTTGGAGGTTGAGTTAATTTTACCATCCTGCTAGCAAATCTTGCATAAAGTATTTGGCGGGAAGCTCTTGCTTGACACTTGTTAACGCTCTCTGGAGAATATGGAAAATTTGCAAATTTTTGCTCTTATAGAAAACTCAAGTGGTGAGATTTATCTTTTCTAGGGCGCAATCCTGCATAATGCTTCGTAAACTAAAATTTAATTAAAATTTTTATTTACATTCATAAACTTCAAACCATAATTGCGTTGAATTGAAGCCACTTTAGGCATTTTCGGCAATGAATATTGGTTTACTTATGCAATTTCAATTCAAAAATCTTCAAATTAACACACAATACATATTTTAAGTGTTTTCAAAGTCTGATGATGGAAACTGTTTTAAGGTTTTGAGTTGAGGCAATGTTTTGTTTGTGCGCGGAAACGGTGTTATTGTGATCAAAAATAAAGAAAAGAAATAGAATATGTAGAAAAGAAAAAACCTTATTTGTTGAAAAGAAGCTTTTTGTTATTATTTTTATCTATTCCGAAAGTTTTCAAGCTCACATCAGCATGAATAACATTCTCGTTTCTATAATTAATGCGATAGAACAGTGCTAACAAAAACGCATCGAAAGGCATAATTAGTTTAACTGTCAATTAACCACATTAATAAACAACATAACATAAACTGTGGATGCGTCTCACTTAGCTATGTAAAAAAGTCAGTTAATTTTTATAAAAGATCGTTATATCCAACATTAGTCCATCTTAATTCTATATTGAATTTGGTCCTGGTTCTTAACATTCTTATTGGGGCCTGAAAGTTCTATTTATTAAAAATGACGGGCCTTCGAAAGATCCGCTAACAAGTTTGTATATAAATAAGCACTTCTTGCTTCTATGTTGCAGAGGTTCTATTCCAAATAACAGGCACCTTGTACGGTAAGAGGGACAAACAGAATTACGAGACGTCGGGAGACGATAAAACAATGAACGAGTAAGCTTGCGTTGAACCGATTCTAGCCTATATTTTAAATGTAGCTGTGTCGGTGTCCAAATAATACTAGCAAATTCTAGAGTAGGATCGACAATTGCACAATACACAGCTTTTTTACTGAATGGATCTTTGAAGTCTTTCTTAACACGCAAAATGAATCCTAACAAACGGAAAGCTTTTGAAAGTATTGCTTATAGTGGTTCTATAACGTTAGTCTGCTATCTAAATGAGCGCCTAAATCATGAATCACATTTTTACGCGGCTTTGATCTATCATCAATTTTATATTCGCAAATAATGGGAAATCTTTTCCTAGTGTGGGATGTAACAGAACATTTTGATACGTTGAGACGCATAGAATTGGAATTACACAACGCGTTAAATCGAGTTAAACAGATTTGAAGAGTTCAAGAATTGGTTTGATCTGATACCGGTAGGAACATTTTCATATCACCTGCATAAAACAATTTTTCGCAATCCGGCATAACGTGAATAACATCATTTATGAAAATGTTAAAAAGAAAAGGGCCGAGAATGCTGCATTGTGGAACCCCAGACGGGTTGGTGAATGGTGCAGATAGAGAGGAGGAAATATTCACTGTAATATGCTTATCACTTAAATTATAGGAGAGCAAATGAACGAGCGCCCTATTAACTCCGTAGCTTGATAGTTTTGAAATTAGCATTGAGTGATTTACGGATTCAAAGGCAGCATTGACGCTGTTAGCTGTTGCTGTATAATAAATTCACAAACCTCATGTGAACAGTGTTGTTTTTTTCACCCGTTTTCCTTCTTTTAATGAATTATCTCAAGAATCAATGAACGATGCGCATGTGTAAGTCAAATTTGAGCTGATGCAAAAAAAAACGGTTTGTTCCACGCGGCGATTATTGCTTCAAGAAGATGAGAGTTTGGCCCTGAAAATGAAAATATTTTTATTAGAAAATATAAAATTTATCAATCTTTAAATAAATAAATAAAAATTATTTCTTTTAACAAACGCTTCAGTCGTCGCTTTTATGTACGATTCAAACGCATACGTATAGGTTTAAAAAGCACATTTACAAAACGCCATTTCATATAAATGCACTGCATATACAGCAATGTGAGTGCTTGTTATGCGAGTAATATATCATAGATTTTTTTTCTCAAATAAGAATTGCCGCATGTTGCGAAAGACACAGCTCTTGAGTAATGTATTGTGGTCCTGAAAAGGACCGTTTGATTTGAGACTCCATTTGGAGGTTTGTTAGAGCACGTTGAATTTAACCTCCAAAACCGTACAGAGTACGGCCCTGACGCTTCAGAGCATACACCACATCCATAGCGGTGACGGTCTTGCGCTTGGCGTGTTCAGTGTAAGTGACCGCATCACGGATCACATTCTCCAGAAACACTTTCAGCACGCCACGGGTTTCCTCGTAGATGAGGCCGGAGATACGTTTCACTCCTCCACGCCGAGCCAAACGGCGGATGGCGGGCTTGGTAATGCCCTGGATGTTATCCCGCAGCACTTTTCGGTGACGCTTGGCTCCTCCTTTACCCAGACCTTTTCCTCCCTTTCCTCTTCCAGTCATGATGAGCACAGGATGGTACGTTCACGATGTTCACACTTTAAATTGACGATCACGAATGAGCGTTTTCGAGCTCAACGTCCCTATTTATACTTTTTCATTCACGCATTCCCTCTTGCTCTTAAGATGAGAGAAAAAGGGTTGACAAGCGCATAAATAGAGCTGTTGTTCGAGCAGTTTCATCATTCAACGTTCAACTTTTGTCAAAAGAACACGTTCGCTCAGTGCTCAACGAAACCTACGCTCCCGAAGTGAAATGGCTCGTACCAAGCAAACCGCTCGTAAATCGACTGGAGGTAAGGCTCCTCGCAAGCAGCTGGCCACCAAGGCTGCTCGTAAAAGTGCCCCGGCCACCGGAGGAGTGAAGAAGCCGCATCGTTACCGTCCGGGAACGGTGGCCCTCCGAGAAATCCGTCGCTACCAGAAGTCGACCGAGCTGCTCATCCGCAAGCTGCCCTTCCAGCGCTTGGTGCGTGAGATCGCCCAGGACTTCAAGACTGATCTCCGCTTCCAGAGCTCAGCCGTGATGGCGCTGCAGGAAGCCAGCGAGGCGTACCTGGTTGGTCTGTTCGAAGACACGAATCTGTGCGCCATCCACGCCAAGCGCGTCACCATCATGCCCAAGGACATCCAGCTGGCCCGTCGCATCCGCGGAGAGCGTGCCTAAATCGTCCATGCATCCGGAAGCGGTCCCTGTCTAAACGGGGCATTTCCTTCTCAAAACGGTCCTTTTCAGGACCACCAATACTGTTGAACATATCAAGAATTTTCTTTCGATTACTATTATGAAATGGTACATGTGAAGGCAAGCTAACACGTATGTCGTTTAGTAATAACGAGATAATGATGAAAAGGGGAATATTCGTTTCAAACAATCATCGTTATGGGAGGTAGTTTAACTTTTTCTTGACAAAGTTTCGCTTTTTAATAAGCAGCTAAGGATTTTGACAATATTAACCAATACTATATTACCACTTATATTACCTATGACTATATTACCAACATCGCAGCTTACAACAAACCGCGAAAGAATAGTATGGCTTTATATTTTACAACAAATTTCGACACAACCAGCTTAACTGTGACTCATAGGCACGAAAATGAAAACGCGTACGAAAGCGATCCTTCAATACTTTTAAAGCAACATTAAAATCGAACAAATCTATTACAACATTTATACACCAGCTGCAATTGGTTGCTTTGTCGATAAATTATCCTCGTATGCGCGAGGAAAATTTAAATTAAAATAATGATTCTCATACCACGAGCGAAACGACTTCTATTCATAATTCATGATACACGAAACTCCATGTACAATTTCACCTCGCAAAACGCTTCCAACCAGTGCGGACTTTTTTGTAATGTTTTTGTAAACGTGCTAAGGTTCTATTTAACAATAATATTTACAATGAACAACGCAGAACTTTAATGTCAATCACAGCATCATTGTTTCCAATGATGTGGAAGACATAGTTCGCAAACAAACTACATTACAGGCAAACGCAACAAACTGAACAATAACGTTGACGAAGACGGACACCCTGAAATTACAGCGCTAATTCGCTGGTGCAGATGAAACGAAGGATAATTCTTTGTTTGAATGCGATTTGTGGTCCTGAAAAGGACCGATTTGAGAGAACGAAGCCAATCATTTCAGTGGCTTACTTCGAGCTGGTGTACTTTGTGACAGCCTTCGTTCCTTCGGAGACGGCGTGCTTGGCAAGCTCACCAGGCAGCAGCAGACGAACAGCGGTTTGGATTTCGCGGGACGTGATCGTCGAACGTTTGTTGTAGTGCGCCAAGCGGGACGCCTCAGCAGCAATGCGTTCGAAGATATCGTTGACGAAACTGTTCATGATGCTCATGGCCTTCGAAGAGATGCCAGTATCCGGATGGACTTGCTTCAACACTTTGTAGATGTAAATAGCGTAGCTTTCCTTGCGGGTCTTGCGCTTCTTTTTCTTGTCGGACTTGGAAATATTTTTCTGGGCTTTGCCAGACTTCTTCGCAGCTTTTCCACTGGTTTTGGGTGCCATTTCGACGGAAAAATTCACTCAACACTGGGACACGATGTGTTCGATTCAACGGGTGATTGCGTTCTAGACAAATTCCAAGCTCTCCGATCGCTTATAACGGGCCGTGAGAGAGGATACGTATCGTGCAGCTCGAAAAATTCCAAACGAGTATCGCGCAGCTCGAATAGGCTGCTATATAAGCATCGGTCAGTCAAAATTGCTCCATTGTAAAAAGACCCTTCTCAAAGAGAACATCGTGTTGTTCGTGATCTCTTACAAACGTTCCCCAATAGAATCTAACCATGTCTGGCCGTGGAAAGGGAGGAAAGGTAAAGGGAAAGGCAAAGTCCCGTTCCAACCGTGCCGGTCTTCAGTTCCCCGTTGGCCGTATTCATCGTCTCCTGCGCAAGGGTAACTATGCCGAGCGCGTCGGTGCCGGAGCGCCCGTGTATCTGGCAGCCGTCATGGAATACTTGGCCGCTGAAGTGCTTGAGTTGGCCGGAAACGCTGCCCGTGACAACAAGAAGACGCGCATCATCCCGCGTCATCTGCAGCTGGCCATCCGCAACGACGAGGAGTTGAACAAGCTGCTGTCCGGAGTAACCATCGCTCAGGGTGGTGTGCTGCCCAACATTCAGGCCGTGCTGCTGCCCAAGAAAACCGAAAAGAAGGCTTAAACTGTGTAACAAAGCTTCCTTCATCTCAAACCCAAAACCGTCCTTTTCAGGGCGACAAATAACTTTGCCAAAGACATTTTATTCGATTCATGCTGATATGGGACAACCAGAAGTAAGAACATTTTCTAATAAAGAACCGTGCTTGAAAGTGTGTACAAAATGTAAATGAAAAAATGTGCCTTCCTTTGGCACAAAAAGCATCATTTACTGTTTTCAATTCTCTAAACCTTCAAATTCAGTAAAATGCAGCATATCATAAGCGATGTGTTAAACTTTCCAGGTAGCTTTGTCAAGAGGGTTGGTTTTACCATAGCAAATGCAAGCAGTGATACCTGTGTGTTGACCTTTTTTCTGGAAACGCTAAAGGACACGTTTACCTGATTTATCGTTAACTACGGGAAAATGTTAAAAGTGTTGGTTGTCGAAAAATGTTGTGTGTTCATGTAAGGCTAGGTTCTCACAACAGTTTGGCTTTCAATATATCGGGAAACGTTGGAAATGGCTTTAAAAAAGTTGTACCAAAGATTAGGAACATTCATATAAATAAACATCCTCAATAATGTTTCCCTTCACCCTTCATTTAAATAAGCATATAAATATATGTAGCATTTTATAATATTTTTTAAACAATATTTTCATTTGCAATGTAGGAATGCCAATAAAATACAATGTAATGACATGCCCCTAACGCATATGAAACTCCACATTCAATAACGTCATCTAGTTGTGATCAAAGTCCCTGCAACCAGTAGTAACGCCATCTAAATAATTGGTAAAAGTAAGGCTCAGCCCTTGACGTTACAAAGGAGAAACGTTACTTGTCTTTTAAAATTCCCAAGCTGCATTTCATAGAGGGTAGGTCATCCACGCGACCGATCGCTGTGCATAAGTTAAATAAGAAATATTTTACATTTCGAATAAAATAACAATAATTTGCTTTGGGATAGATCGATATCAGTGAGATTAAATTATTTAATTACAAGTTAAAAAAGATCAGGTTTTTCATTAATGCACTATAATTTAAGCAAAAAAGTCTTACAGTTTAAAGGTCTTAAAACCTTCAAAGCTTTTAATTCGAGTTACGTTGCCAAAGCAAAAAATATAAATTATTTCAAGTATATCCAAAGAAATTCAATATAAGAAATAAAATTAAAGCCTATTAAGATAACGTTAATGGCGATTTTGAATGATGGTTGCTTTGGATGCGAGGGCTCTTTTGAAATGGCGCTTATCGAGTTAAAAAAATCCTTTCATAATTTTCAAATTCCTAGTTTTACCAAAAGATTGGCAAATTAAAAATGAGTTTTTTGTGATAACATATAACTTAACTTAACATAACTTAACATAACTTAGAGTTTATTGATTGTTATATAAGTTTTTCTTGAAGTTGTTATAACTCGCATTGATGCAAAAAATATTAAGATAATAATAGTGTTACAACTTTTCATAATCATCAGTAATAAATGATTCATATCTTTAAAAAAGCTTTTTATTTTTGTTCAAAATTGGTTGTTCTCAGTATTGCATACAAATAATTAATATTAAGACATGATTAATAATCTATCAGTTTGCTTATCCCCGATGGTAAAACCAGGCGTTAAAAAAATGCTGCTTGGGTTTGCTTTAAACAGGCGTTACGTGTAACGCTTGCGTAACGTAGAGGGCGGGTGTTCATGATATCCCAGGGTGTTTGTCCTGGATAATAACTGGGAAACATTTGTATGATAACGAAAGCTGGGGAACAATCACCAATTGTAAAAATTAAAACGGAAACATCGCTCGCGGAGCATCGCTTAGCCAGTATCGCAAATGAAGTATCCCAAGAAAATATATGGCATTCAGTTAACATCCTAGATGTTGGAGGTTGAGTTAATTTCTACATCTTTATACCATCCTGCTAGCAAATCTTGCATAAAGTATTTGGCGGGAAGCTCTTGCTTGACACTTGTTAACGCTCTCTGGAGAATATGGAAAATTTGCAAATTTTTGCTCTTATAGAAAACTCAAGTGGTGAGATTTATCTTTTCTAGGGCGCAATCCTGCATAATGCTTCGTAAACTAAAATTTAATTAAAATTTGTTATTTACATTCATAAACTTCAAACCATAATTGCGTTGAATTGAAGCCACTTTAGGCATTTTCGGCAATTAATATTGGTTTACTTATGCAATTTCAATTCAAAAATCTTCAAATTAACACACAATACATATTTTAAGTGTTTTCAAAGTCTGATGATGGAAACTGTTTTAAGGTTTTGAGTTGAGGCAATGTTTTGTTTGTGCGCGGAAACGGTGTTATTGTGATCAAAAATAAAGAAAAGAAATAGAATATGTAGAAAAGAAAAAACCTTATTTGTTGAAAAGAAGCTTTTTGTTATTATTGTTTTTATCTATTCCGAAAGTTTTCAAGCTCACATCAGCATGAATAACATTCTCGTTTCTATAATTAATGCGATAGAACAGTGCTAACAAAAACGCATCGAAAGGCATAATTAGTTTAACTGTCAATTAACCACATAAATAAACAACATAACATAAACTGTGGATGCATCTCACTTAGCTATGTAAAAAAGTCAGTTAATTTTTATAAAAGATCGTTATATCCAACATTAGTCCATCTTAATTCTATATTGAATTTGGTCCTGGTTCTTAACATTCTTATTGGGACCTGAAAGTTCTATTTATTAAAAATGACGGGCCTTCGAAAGATCCGCTAACAAATTTGTAAATAAATAAGCACTTCTTGCTTCTATGTTGCAGAGGTTCTATTCCAAATAACAGGCACCTTGTACGGTAAGAGGGACAAACAGAATTACGAGACGTCGGGAGACGATAAAACAATGAACGAGTAAGCTTGCGTTGAACCGATTCTAGCCTATCTTTTAAATGTAGCTGTGTCGGTGTCCAAATAATACTAGCAAATTCTAGAGTAGGACGGACAATTGCACAATACACAGCTTTTTTACTGAATGGATCTTTGAAGTCTTTCTTAACACACAAAATGAATCCTAACAAACGGAAAGCTTTTGAAAGTATTGCTTTAAAGAGGTTCTGAATCACATTTTTACGCGGCTTTGATCTATCATCAATTTTATATTCGCAAATAATGGGAAATCTTTTCCTAGTGTAAGATGTAACAGAACATTTTGATACGTTGAGACGCATACAATTGGAATTACACAACGCGTTAAATCGAATTAAACAGATTTGAAGAGTTAAAGAATTGGTTTGATCTGATACCGGTAGGAACATTTTCATATCACCTGCATAAAACAATTTTTCGCAATCCGGCATAACGTGAATAACATCATTTATGAAAATGTTAAAAAGAAAAGGGCCGAGAATGCTGCATTGTGGAATCCCAGCCGGGTTGGTGAATGCTGCAGATAGAGAGGAGGAAATATTCACTGTAATATGCCTATCCCTTAAATAATAGGAGAACAAATGAACTAGCGCCCTATTAACTCCTTGAAATTAGCATTGAGTGATTTTATGGATTCAAAAGCAGCATTGACGCTGTTAGCTGTTGCTGTATAATAAATTCACAAACCTCATGTGAACAGTGTTGTTTTTTTCACCCGTTTTTCTTCTTTTGATGAGTTATGAACGATGCGCATGTGTAAGTCAAATTTGAGCTGATGCAAAAAAAAACGGTTTGTTCCACGCGGCGATTATTGCTTCAAGAAGATGAGAGTTTGGCCCTGAAAATGAAAATATTTTTATTAGAAAATATAAAATTTATCAATCTTTAAATAAATAAATAAAAATTATTTCTTTTAACAAACGCTTCAGTCGTCGCTTTTATGAACGATTCAAACGCATACGTATAGGTTTAAAAAGCACATTTACAAAACGCAATTTCATATATATGCACTGCATATACAGCAGTGTGAGTGCTTGTTATGCGAGTAATATATCATAGAATTTTTTTTCTCAAATATAATTGTCGCATGTTGCGGAAGACATAGCTCTTGAGTAATGTATTGTGGTCCTGAAAAGGACCGTTTGATTTGAGACTCCATTTGGAGGTTTGTTAGAGCACGTTGAATTTAACCTCCGAAACCGTACAGAGTACGGCCCTGACGCTTCAGAGCATACACCACATCCATAGCGGTGACGGTCTTACGCTTGGCGTGTTCAGTGTAAGTGACCGCATCACGGATCACATTCTCCAGAAACACTTTCAGCACGCCACGGGTTTCCTCGTAGATGAGGCCGGAGATACGTTTCACTCCTCCGCGCCGAGCCAAACGGCGGATGGCGGGCTTGGTAATGCCCTGGATGTTATCCCGCAGCACTTTTCGGTGACGCTTGGCTCCTCCTTTACCCAGACCTTTTCCTCCCTTTCCTCTTCCAGTCATGATGAGCACAGGATTGTACGTTCACGATGTTCACACTTTAAATTGACGATCACGAATGAGCGTTTTCGAGCTCAACGTCCTTATTTATACTTTTTCATCCACGCATTCCCTCTTGCTCTTAAGATGAGAGAAAACAAGGGTTGACAAGCGCATAAATAGAGCTGTTGTTCGAGCAGTTTCATCATTCAACGTTCAACTTTTGTCAAAAGAACAAGTTCGCTCCGTGCTCAACGAAACCTACGCTCCCGAAGTGAAATGGCTCGTACCAAGCAAACCGCTCGTAAATCGACTGGAGGTAAGGCTCCTCGCAAGCAGCTGGCCACCAAGGCTGCTCGTAAAAGTGCCCCGGCCACCGGAGGAGTGAAGAAGCCGCATCGTTACCGTCCGGGAACGGTGGCCCTCCGAGAAATCCGTCGCTACCAGAAGTCGACCGAGCTGCTCATCCGCAAGCTGCCCTTCCAGCGCTTGGTGCGTGAGATCGCCCAGGACTTCAAGACTGATCTCCGCTTCCAGAGCTCAGCCGTGATGGCGCTGCAGGAAGCCAGCGAGGCGTACCTGGTTGGTCTGTTCGAAGACACGAATCTGTGCGCCATCCACGCCAAGCGCGTCACCATCATGCCCAAGGACATCCAGCTGGCCCGTCGCATCCGCGGAGAGCGTGCCTAAATCGTCCATGCATCCGGAAGCAGTCCCTGTCTCAACGGGACATTTCCTTCTCAAAACGGTCCTTTTCAGGACCACCAATACTATTGAACATACCAAGAATTATCTTTCGATTGCTATTATGAAATGGTACATGTGAAGGCAAGCTAACACGTATGTCGTTTAGTAATAACGATATAATGATGAAAAGGTGGAATATTCGTTTCAAACAATCATTGTTATGGGAGGTAGTTTAACTTTTTCTTGACAAAGTTTCGCTTTTTAATAAGGCAGCTAAGGATTTTGACAATATTAACCAATACTATATTACCATCTATATTACCTATGAGTATATTACCAACATCGCAGCTTACAACAAACCGCGAAGGAATAGTATGGCTTTATATTTTACAACAAATGTTCGACACAACCAGCTTAACTGTGACTCATAGGCACGAAAATGAAAACGCGTACGAAAGCGATCCTTAAATACTTATCAAGCAACATTAAAATCGAACAAATCTATTACAACATTTAACTCACGACACATAAGCTGCAATTGGTTGCTTTGTCGATAAATTATCCTCGTATGCGCGAGGAAAATTTAAATTAAAAAAATGATTCTCATACCACGAGCGAAACGACTTCTATTCATAGTTCATGATACACGAAACTCCATGTACAATTTCACCTCGCAAAACGCTTTCAACTAGTGCGGAATTTTTTTAAATGTTTTTTGTAAACGTGCTAAGGTTCTATTTAACATTAATATTTACAATGAACAACGCAGAACTTTAATGTCAATCACAGCATCATTGTTTCCAATGATGTGGAAGACATAGTTCGCAAACAAACTACATTACAGGCAAACGCAACAAACTGAACAATAACGTTGACGAAGACGGACACCCTGAAATTACAGCGCTAATTCGCTGGTGCAGATGAAACGAAGGATAATTCTTTGTTTGAATGCGGTTTGTGGTCCTGAAAAGGACCGATTTGAGAGAACGAAGCCAATCATTTCAGTGGCTTACTTCGAGCTGGTGTACTTTGTGACAGCCTTCGTTCCTTCGGAGACGGCGTGCTTGGCAAGCTCACCAGGCAGCAGCAGACGAACAGCGGTTTGGATTTCGCGGGACGTGATCGTCGAACGCTTGTTGTAGTGCGCCAAGCGGGATGCTTCGGCAGCAATGCGTTCGAAGATATCGTTGACGAAACTGTTCATGATGCTCATGGCCTTCGAAGAGATGCCAGTATCCGGGTGGACTTGCTTCAACACTTTGTAGATGTAAATAGCGTAGCTTTCCTTGCGGGTCTTGCGCTTCTTTTTCTTGTCGGACTTGGAAATATTTTTCTGGGCTTTGCCAGACTTCTTTGCAGCTTTTCCACTGGTTTTGGGTGCCATTTCGACGGAAAAATTCACTCAACACTGGGACACGATGTGTTCGATTCAACGGGTGATTGCGTTCTAGAAAAATTCCGAGCTCTCCGATCGCTTATAACGGGCCGTGAGAGAGGATACGTATCGTGCAGCTCGAAAAATTCCAAACAAGTATCGCGCAGCTCGAATAAGCTGCTATATAAGCATCGGTCGAGTCAAAATTGCTCCATTATAAAAAGACCCTTCTCAAAGAGAACATCGTGTTGTTCGTGATCCTTTAGAGGCGAAAGAACTCCGCAGGAGCCAAAGCCTCTCTAAACCATACTAACAACATTGTTCGTGATCCCTTACAAACGTTCCCCAATAAAATCTAACCATGTCTGGCCGTGGAAAGGGAGGAAAGGTAAAGGGAAAGGCAAAGTCCCGTTCCAACCGTGCCGGTCTTCAGTTCCCCGTTGGCCGTATTCATCGTCTCCTGCGCAAGGGTAACTATGCCGAGCGCGTCGGTGCCGGAGCACCCGTGTATCTGGCAGCCGTCATGGAATACTTGGCCGCTGAAGTGCTTGAGTTGGCCGGAAACGCTGCCCGTGACAACAAGAAGACGCGCATCATCCCGCGTCATCTGCAGCTGGCCATCCGCAACGACGAGGAGTTGAACAAGCTGCTGTCCGGAGTAACCATCGCTCAGGGTGGTGTGCTGCCCAACATTCAGGCCGTGCTGCTGCCCAAGAAGACCGAAAAGAAGGCTTAAACTGTGTAACAAAGCCTCCTTCATCTCAAACCCAAAACCGTCCTTTTCAGGGCGACAAATAACTTTGCCAAAGACATTTTATTCGATTCATGCTGATATGGGACAACCAGAAGTAAGAACATTATCTAATATAGAACCGTGCTTGAAAGTGTGTACAAAATGTAAATGAAAAAATGTGCCTTCCTTTGGCACATAAAGTATCATTAACTGTTTTCAATTCTGTTACCCCTCACTTCGATTTCTACAAAATGCAGCATATCAGAAGCGATGTGTTAAATTTTCCAGGTAGCTTTGTCAAGAGGGTTGGTTTTACAATTACAAATGCAAGCAGTGATACCTGTGTCCTTTTTTCTGGAAACGCTAAAGGACACGTT
Source organism: Anopheles merus (assembly GCF_017562075.2). Classification (NCBI taxonomy): domain Eukaryota; kingdom Metazoa; phylum Arthropoda; class Insecta; order Diptera; family Culicidae; genus Anopheles; species Anopheles merus. The sequence goes on along the minus strand of NW_024427614.1, from coordinate 132,935 downwards.
TACCTGATTTATCGTTAACTACGGGAAAATGTTAAAAGTGTTGGTTGTCGAAAAATGTTGTGTGTTCAGGTAAGGCTAGGTTCTCACAACAGTTTGGCTTTCAATTTATCGGAAAACGTTGGAAATGGCTTTAAAAAAGTTGGACCAAAGATTAGGAACATTCATATAGATAAACATCCTCAATAATGTTTCCCTTCACCCTTCATTTAAATAACCACATAAATATATAAATATAAATATGTAAAAAGTAAGTTTCAGCCCTTTACTTTACAAAGGAGAAGCGTTACTTGCCTTTCAAAATTCCCAAGCATCATTTAATAGAGGTTGTGTCAGCTTGGCGACCGGCCAGTGTACACCTTATAAATTTTAAAATATTTTACATTTCGATGAAAGTATAAATTATTTGTTTCAGGATAAATCGATACCAGTGAGATTAAATTATTTAATTACAAGTTAAAAAAGATCAGGTTTTTCATTAATGCACCATAATTTAAGCAAAACAGTCTTACAGTTTAAAGGTCTTAAAACCTTCAAAGCTTTTAATTCGAGTTACGTTGCCAAAGCAAAAAATATAAAGTATTTCAAGTATATCCAAAGAAATTCAATATAGGAAATAAATTTAAAGCCTATTAAGATAACGTTAATGGCCATTTTGAATGATGGTTGCTTTGGATGCGAGGGCTCTTTTGAAATGGCGCTTATCGAGTTTAAAAAATCCTTCCATAATTTTCAAATTCCTAGTTTAACCAAAAGATTGGCAAATAAAAAATGAGTTTTTTGTGATAACATATAACTTAACTTAACATAACTTAACATAACTTAGAGTTTATTGATTGTTATATAAGTTTTTCTTGAAGTTGTTATAACTCGCATTGATGCAAAAAATATTAAAATAATAAAAATGTTACAACTTTTCATAATCATCAGTAATAAATGATTCATATCTTTAAAAAAGCTTTTTATTTTTGTTCAAAATTGTTCGTTCCTCATTATTGCATACAAATAATCAATATTTAGACATGATTAATAATCTATCAATTTGCTTATCAACGATGGTAAAACCAGGCGTTAAAAACATGCTGCTTGGGTTTGCGCTAAACAGGCGTTACGTGTAACGCTTGCGTAACGTAGAGGGCGGGTGTTCATGATATCCCAGGGTGTTTGTCCTGGATAATAACTGGGAAACATTTGTATGATAACGAAAGCTGGGGAACAATCACCAATTGTAAAAATTGAAACGGAAACATCGCTCGCGGAGCATCGCTACGTTATTAAAAAAAATGAAGTCAGTATCCCAAGAAAATATAAGGAATTCAGCTAACATCCTAGAAGTTGGAGGTTGAGTTAATTCATCCTGCTAGCAAATCTTGCATAAAGTATTTGGCGGGTAGCTCTTGCTTGACACTTGTTAACGCTCTCTGGAGAATATGGAAAATTTGCAAATTTTTGCTCTTATAGAAAACTCAAGTGGTGAGATTTATCTTTTCTAGGGCGCAATCCTGCATAATGCTCGTAAACTAAAATATAATTTAGATTTTTTATTTACATTTATAAACTTCACACCACAATTGCGTTAAATTGCAGCCACTTTAGGCATTTTCGGCAATGAATATTGTTTTACTTATGCAATTTCAATTCAAAAATCTTCAAATTAACACACAATACATATTTTAAATGTTTTCAAAGTCTGATGATGGAAACTGTTTTAAGGTTTTGAGTTGAGGCAATGTTTTGTGTGTGCATGGAAACGGTGTTATTGTGATCAAAAATAAAGAAAAGAAATAGAATGTGAAGAAAAGAAAAAACCTTATGTGTTGAAAAGAAGCTTTTTGGTATTATTATTTTTATCTATTCCGAAAGTTTTCAAGCTCACATCAGCATGAATAACATTCTCGTTTCTATAATTAATGCGATAGAACAGTGCTAACAAAAACGCATCGAAAGGCATAATTAGTTTAACTGTCAATTAACCACATAAATAAACAACATAACATAAACTGTGGATGCATCTCACTTAGCTATGTAAAAAAGACCGTTAATTGTTATAAAAGATCGTTATTTCCCACATTAGTCGATCTTAATTATATATTGAATTTGGTCCTGGTTCTTAACATTCTTATTGGGGCCTGAAAGTTCTATTTATTAAAAATGACGGGCCTTCGAAAGATCCGCTAACAAGTTTGTATATAAATAAGTACTTCTTGCTTCTATGTTGCAGAGGTTCTATTCCAAATAACAGGCACCTTGTACGGTAAGAGGGACAAACAGAATTACGAGACATCGGGAGACGATAAAACAATGAACGAGTAAGCTTGCGTTGAACCGATTCTAGCCTATCTTTTAAATGTAGCTGTGTCGGTGTCCAAATAATACTAGCAAATTCTAGAGTAGGACGGACAATTGCACAATACACAGCTTTTTTACTGAATGGATCTTTGAAGTCTTTCTTAACACACAAAATGAATCCTAACAAACGGAAAGCTTTTGAAAGTATTGCTTTAAAGTGGTTCTGAATCACATTTTTACGCGGCTTTGATCTATCATCAATTTTATATTCGCAAATAATGGGAAATCTTTTCCTAGTGTAGGATGTAACAGAACATTTTGATATGTTGAGACGCATACAATTGGAATTACACAACGCGTTAAATCGTATTAAACAGATTTGAAGAGTTAAAGAATTGGTTTGATCTGATACCGGTAGGAACATTTTCATATCACCTGCATAAAACAATTGTTCGCAATCCGGCATAACGTGAATAACATCATTTATAAAAATGTTAAAAAGAAAAGGGCCGAGAATGCTGCATTGTGGAACCCCAGATGGGTTGGAGAATGGTGCAGATAGAGAGGAGGAAATAATCACAGATATATGCTTATCACTTAAATAATACGAGAGCAAGTGAACGAGCGCGCTATTAACTCCGTAGCTTGATAGTTTTGAAATTAGCATTGAGTGATTTACGGATTCAAAGGCAGCATTGACGCTGTTAGCTGTTGCTGTATAATAAATTCACAAACCTCATGTGAACAGTGTTGTTTTTTTCACCCGTTTTTCTTCTTTTGATGAGTTATCCCAAGTATCAATGAACGATGCGCATGTGTAAGTCAAATTTGAGCTGATGCAAAAAAACGGTATGTTCCACGCGGCGATTATTGCTTCAAAAGGATGATAGTTTTGCCCTGAAAAAGAAAATATTTTTATTAGAAAATATAAAATTAATCACTATATAAATAAATAAAAAAAATTATTTCTTTTAACAAACGCTTCAATCGTCGCTTTTATGTACGATTCAAACACATACGTATAAGTTAAAAAAGCACATTTACAAAACGCCATCTCATGTAAATGCACTGCATATACAGCAGTGTGAGTGCTTGTTATGCGAGTAATATATCATAGAATTTTTTTTCTCAAATAAGAATTGTCGCATGTTGCGAAAGACACAGCTCTTGAGTAATGTATTGTGGTCCTGAAAAGGACCGTTTGATTTGAGACTCCATTTGGAGGTTTGTTAGAGCACGTTGAATTTAACCTCCAAAACCGTACAGAGTACGGCCCTGACGCTTCAGAGCATACACTACATCCATAGCAGTGACGGTCTTGCGCTTGGCGTGTTCAGTGTAAGTGACCGCATCACGGATCACATTCTCCAGAAACACTTTCAGCACGCCACGGGTTTCCTCGTAGATGAGGCCGGAGATACGTTTCACTCCTCCACGCCGAGCCAAACGGCGGATGGCGGGCTTGGTAATGCCCTGGATGTTATCTCGCAGCACTTTTCGGTGACGCTTGGCTCCTCCTTTACCCAGACCTTTTCCTCCCTTTCCTCTTCCAGTCATGATGAGCACAGGATTGTACGTTCACGATGTTCACACTTTAAATTGACGATCACGAATGAGCGTTTTCGAGCTCAACGTCCCTATTTATACTTTTTCATCCACACATTCCCTCTTGCTCTTAAGATGAGAGAAAATGAGGGTTGACAAGCGCATAAATAGAGCTGTTGTTCGATCAGTTTAAACATTTAACGTTCAACTTTTCTCAAAACAACACCTTCGCTCAGTGCTCAACGAAACCTACGCTCCCGAAGTAAAATGGCTCGTACCAAGCAAACCGCTCGTAAATCGACTGGAGGTAAGGCTCCTCGCAAGCAGCTGGCCACCAAGGCTGCTCGTAAAAGTGCCCCGGCCACCGGAGGAGTGAAGAAGCCGCATCGTTACCGTCCGGGAACGGTGGCCCTCCGAGAAATCCGTCGCTACCAGAAGTCGACCGAGCTGCTCATCCGCAAGCTGCCCTTCCAGCGCTTGGTGCGTGAGATCGCCCAGGACTTCAAGACCGATCTCCGCTTCCAGAGCTCAGCCGTGATGGCGCTGCAGGAAGCCAGCGAGGCGTACCTGGTTGGTCTGTTCGAAGACACGAATCTGTGCGCCATCCACGCCAAGCGCGTCACCATCATGCCCAAGGACATCCAGCTGGCCCGTCGCATCCGCGGAGAGCGTGCCTAAATCGTCCATGCATCCGGAAGCGGTCCCTGTCTAAACGGGGCATTTCCTTCTCAAAACGGTCCTTTTCAGGACCACCAATACTGTTGAACATATCAAGAATTTTCTTTCGATTGCTATTATGAAATGGTACATGTGAAGGCAAGCTAACACGTATGTCGTTTAGTAATAACGAGATAGTGATGAAAAGGGGGAATATTCGTTTCAAACAATCATTGTTATGGGAGGTAGTTTAACTTTTTCTTGACAAAGTTTTGTTGTATTCAAAGCATGTAAAGCTTTGATTATGTTAACCAATACTTTATTACAACTAATATTACCTATGAGTATATTACCAGCATCGCAGCTTACAACAAACCACGAACGAATAGTATGGCTTTATATTTTACAACAAATGTTCGACACAACCAGCTTAACTGTGACTCATAGGCACGAAAATGAAAACCCGTACCAAAACGATCCTTCAATACTTATAAAGCAACATTAAAATCGAACAAATATATAACAATGTTTAACTCACGACACATAAGCTGCAATTGGTTGCTTTGTCGATAAATTATCCTCGTACGCGCGAGGAAAATTTAAATTAAAAAAATGATTTTCATACAACGAGCGAAACGACTTCTATACATAAATCATGATACACGAAACTCCATTTACAATTCCACTTCGGAAAACGCTTCCAACCATTGCGGATGAAATGAAGGATAATTCTTTGCTTGAATGCGGTTTGTGGTCCTGAAAAGGACCGATTAAAGAGACGTTCATGAAAAGAAGCCAATCATTTCAGTGGCTTACTTCGAGCTGGTGTACTTTGTGACAGCCTTCGTTCCTTCGGAGACGGCGTGCTTGGCAAGCTCACCAGGCAGCAGCAGACGAACAGCGGTTTGGATTTCACGGGACGTGATCGTCGAACGCTTGTTGTAGTGCGCCAAACGGGACGCCTCAGCAGCAATGCGTTCGAAGATATCGTTGACGAAACTGTTCATGATGCTCATGGCCTTCGAAGAGATGCCAGTATCCGGGTGGACTTGCTTCAACACTTTGTAGATGTAAATAGCGTAGCTTTCCTTGCGGATCTTGCGCTTCTTTTTCTTGTCGGACTTGGAAATATTTTTCTGGGCTTTGCCAGACTTCTTCGCAGCTTTTCCACTGGTTTTGGTGCCATTTCGACGGAAAAATTCACTCAACACTGGGACACGATGTGTTCGATTCAACGGGTGATTGCGTTCTAGAAAAATTCCAAGCTCTCCAATCGCTTATAACGGGCCGTGAGAGAGGATACGTTTCGTGCAGCTCGAAAAATTCCAAACAAGTATCGCGCAGCTCGAATAAGCTGCTATATAAGCATCGGTCAGCTCAAAATTGCTCCATTGTAAAAAGACCCTTCTCAAAGAGAACATCGTGTTGCTCGTGATCCGTTACAAACGTTCCCCAATAAAATCTAACCATGTCTGGCCGTGGAAAGGGAGGAAAGGTAAAGGGAAAGGCAAAGTCCCGCTCCAACCGTGCCGGTCTTCAGTTCCCCGTTGGCCGTATTCATCGTCTCCTGCGCAAGGGTAACTATGCCGAGCGCGTCGGTGCCGGAGCACCTGTGTATCTGGCAGCCGTCATGGAATACTTGGCCGCTGAAGTGCTTGAGTTGGCCGGAAACGCTGCCCGTGACAACAAGAAGACGCGCATCATCCCGCGTCATCTGCAGCTGGCCATCCGCAACGACGAGGAGTTGAACAAGCTGCTGTCCGGAGTAACCATCGCTCAGGGTGGTGTGCTGCCCAACATTCAGGCCGTGCTGCTGCCCAAGAAGACCGAAAAGAAGGCTTAAACTGTGTAACAAAGCCTCCTTCATCTCAAACCCAAAACCGTCCTTTTCAGGGCGACAAATAACTTTGCCAAAGACATTTTATTCGATTCATGCTGATATGGGACAACCAGAAGTAAGAACATTATCTAATATAGAACCGTGCTTGAAAGTGTGTACAAAATGTAAATGAAAAAATGTGCCTTCCTTTGGCACATAAAGTATCATTAACTGTTTTCAATTCTGTTACCCCTCACTTCGATTTCTACAAAATGCAGCATATCAGAAGCGATGTGTTAAATTTTCCAGGTAGCTTTGTCAAGAGGGTTGGTTTTACAATAGCAAATGCAAGCAGTGATACCTGTGTCCTTTTTTCTGGAAACGCTAAAGGACACGTTTACCTGATTTATCGTTAACTACGGGAAAATGTTAAAAGTGTTGGTTGTCGAAAAATGTTGTGTGTTCAGGTAAGGCTAGGTTCTCACAAAAGTTTGACTTGGCAAATTTATTGGGAAACGTTGGAAATGGCTTTAAAAAAGTTGGACCAAAGATTAGGAACATTCATATAGATAAACATCCTCAATAATGTTTCCCTTCACCCTTCATTTAAATAACCACATAAATATATAAATATAAATATGTAAAAAGTAAGTTTCAGCCCTTTACTTTACAAAGGAGAAGCGTTACTTGCCTTTCAAAATTCCCAAGCATCATTTAATAGAGGTTGTGTCAGCTTGGCGACCGGCCAGTGTACACCTTATAAATTTTAAAATCTTTTACATTTCGATGAAAACATAAATTATTTGTTTGAGGATAAATCGATACCAGTGAGATTAAATTATTAAATTACAAGTTAAAAAAGATGAGGTTTTTCGTTAATGCACTAGAATTTAAGCAAAAAAGTCTTGCAGTTTAAAGGTCTTAAAACCTTCAAAGCTTTTAATTCGAGTTACGTTGCCAAAGCAAAAAATATAAATTATTTCAAGTATATCCAAAGAAATTCAATATAAGAAATAAATTTAAAGCCTATTAAGATAACGTTAATGGCGATTTTGAATGATGGTTGCTTTGGATGCGAGGGCTCTTTTGAAATGGCGCTTATCGAGTTTAAAAACTCCTTTCATAATTTTCAAATTCCTAGTTTTACCAAAAGATTGGCAAATAAAAAATGAGTTTTTTGTGATAACATATAACTTAACTTAACATAACTTAACATAACTTAGAGTTTATTGATTGTTATATAAGTTTTTCTTGAAGTTGTTATAACTCGCATTGATGCAAAAAATATTAAAATAATAATAGTGTTACAACTTTTCATAATCATCAGTAATAAATGATTCATATCTTTAAAAAAGCTTTTTATTTTTGTTCAAAATTGGTCGTTTCTCATTATTGCATACAAATAATCAATATTAAGACATGATTAATAATCTATCAATTTGCTTATCCCCGATGGTAAAACCACGCGTTAAAAAATGCTGCTTGGGTTTGCGCTAAACAGGCGTTACGTGTAACGCTTGCGTAACGTAGAGGGCGGGTGTTCATGATATCCCAGGGTGTTTGTCCTGGATAATAACTGGGAAACATTTGTATGATGACGAAAGCTGGGGAACAATCACCAATTGTAAAAATTAAAACGGAAACATCGCTCGCGGAGCATCGCTACGTTATTAAAAAAAATGAAGTCAGTATCCCAAGAAAATATATGGAATTCAGCTAACATCCTAGATGTTGGAGGTTGCGTTAATTTCTACATCTTTATACCATCCTGCTAGCAAATCTTGCATAAAGTATTTGGCGGGTAGCTCTTGCTTGACACTTGTTAACGCTCTCTGGAGAATATGGAAAATTTGCAAATTTTTGCTCTTATAGAAAACTCAAGTGGTGAGATTTATCTTTTCTAGGGCGCAATCCTGCATAATGCTTCGTAAACTAAACTGTAAACTAAAATATAATTTAGATTTTTTATTTACATTTATAAACTTCACACCACAATTGCGTTAAATTGCAGCCACTTTAGGCATTTTCGGCAATGAATATTGTTTTACTTATGCAATTTCAATTCAAAAATCTTCAAATTAACACACAATACATATTTTAAGTGTTTTCAAAGTCTGATTATGGAAACTGTTTTAAGGTTTTGAGTTGAGGCAATGTTTTGTGTGTGTGCGGAAACGGTGTGATTGTGATCAAAAATAAAGAAAAGAAATAGAATATATAGAAACGAAAGCACGAATTTGTTGAAAAGAAGCTTTTTGTTACAATTATTTTTATCTATTCCGAAAGTTTTCAAGCTAACATTAGCTTGCATAACATTCTCGTTCCTATAATTAATGCTATAGAACAGTGCCAACAAAAACGCATCGAAAGGCATAGTTAGTTTAACTGTCAATTAACCAAATAAATAAACAACATAACATAAACTGTGGATGCGTCTCACTAAGCTATGTAAAAAAGTCAGTTAATTGTTATAAAAGATCGTTATATCCAACATTAGTCGATCTTAATTATATATTGAATTTGGTCCTGGTTCTTAACATTCTTATTGGGGCCTGAAAGTTCTATTTATTAAAAATGACAGGCCTTCGAAAGATCCGCTAACAAGTTTGTACATAAATAAGCACTTCTTTCTTCTATGTTGCAGAGGTTCCATTCCAAATAACAGGCACCTTGTACGGTAAGAGGGACAAACAGAATTACGAGACGTCGGGAGACGATAAAACAATGAACGAGTAAGCTTGCGTTGAACCGATTCTAGCCTATATTTTAAATGTAGCTGTGTCGGTGTCCAAATAATACTAGCAAATTCTAGAGTAGGACGGACAATTGCACAATACACAGCTTTTTTACTGAATGGATCTTTGAAGTCTTTCTTAACACGCAAAATGAATCCTAACAAACGGAAAGCTTTTGAAAGTATTGCTTTATAGTGGTTCTGAATCACATTTTTACGCGGCTTTGATCTATCATCAATTTTATATTCGCAAATAATGGGAAATCTTTTCCTAGTGTAAGATGTAACAGAACATTTTGATACGTTGAGACGCATACAATTGGAATTACACAACGCGTTAAATCGAATTAAACAGATTTGAAGAGTTAAAGAATTGGTTTGATCTGATACCGGTAGGAAAATTTTCATATCACCTGCATAAAACAATTTTTCGCAATCCGGCATAACGTGAATAACATTCTTCTTCTTCTTCTTTGGCTCAACAACCGATGCCGGTCAAGGCCTGCCAACACACTTGTGGGGTTGGCTTTCAGTGACTTATTGATTTCCCCCCATAGCAGGATAGTCAGTCCTACGTATGGCGGCACGGTCTATTTGGGGCTTGAACCCATGGCGGGCATGTTGTTAAGTCGTACGAGTTGACGACTGTACCATGAGACCGGCCAAGAATAACATTATTTATGAAAATTTTAAAAAGAAAAGGGCCGAAAATGCTGCATTGTGGAATCCCAGCCGGGTTGGTGAATGCTGCAGATAGAGAGGAGGAAATATTCACTGTAATATGCTTATCACTTAAATAATACGAGAGCAAGTGAACGAGCACGCTATTAACTCCGTAGCTTGATAGTTTTGAAATTAGCATTGAGTGATTTACGGATTCAAAGGCAGCATTGACGCTGTTAGCTGTTGCTGTATAATAAATTCACAAACCTCATGTGAACAGTGTTGTTTTTTTCACCCGTTTTTCTTCTTTTGATGAGTTATCCCAAGTATCAATGAACGATGCGCATGTGTAAGTCAAATTTGAGCTGATGCAAAAAAACGGTATGTTCCACGCGGCGATTATTGCTTCAAGAGGATGAGAGTTTTACCCTGAAAAAGAAAATATTTTTATTAGAAAATATAAAATTTATCAATCTTTAAATAAATAAATAAAAATTATTTCTTTTAACAAACGCTTCAATCGTCGCTTTTATGTACGATTCAAACGCATACGTATAGGTTTAAAAAGCACAATTACAAAACGCAATTTCATATAAATGCACTGCATATACAGCAGTGTGTGTGCTTGTTATGCGAGTAATATGTTATACGCACGCCATTCGAAACCATCATAGCTCTTTTCCCTTAAATAAGAATTGTCGCATGTTGCGAAAGACACAGCTCTTGAGTAATGTATTGTGGTCCTGAAAAGGACCGTTTGATTTGAGACTCCATTTGGAGGTTTGTTAGAGCACGTTGAATTTAACCTCCGAAACCGTACAGAGTACGGCCCTGACGCTTCAGAGCATACACCACATCCATAGCGGTGACGGTCTTGCGCTTGGCGTGTTCAGTGTAAGTGACCGCATCACGGATCACATTCTCCAGAAACACTTTCAGCACGCCACGGGTTTCCTCGTAGATGAGGCCGGAGATACGTTTCACTCCTCCACGCCGAGCCAAACGGCGGATGGCGGGTTTGGTAATGCCCTGGATGTTATCTCGCAGCACTTTTCGGTGACGCTTGGCTCCTCCTTTACCCAGGCCTTTTCCTCCCTTTCCTCTTCCAGTCATGATGAGCACAGGATGGTACGTTCACGATGTTCACACTGTAAATTGACGATCACGAATGAGCGTTTTCGAGCTCAACGTCCCTATTTATACTTTTTCATCCACACATTCCCTCTTGCTCTTAAGATGAGAGAAAATGAGGGTTGACAAGCGCATAAATAGAGCTGTTGTTCGATCAGTTTAAACATTTAACGTTCAACTTTTCTCAAAACAACACCTTCGCTCAGTGCTCAACGAAACCTACGCTCCCGAAGTGAAATGGCTCGTACCAAGCAAACCGCTCGTAAATCGACTGGAGGTAAGGCTCCTCGCAAGCAGCTGGCCACCAAGGCTGCTCGCAAAAGTGCCCCGGCCACCGGAGGAGTGAAGAAGCCGCATCGTTACCGTCCGGGAACGGTGGCCCTCCGAGAAATCCGTCGCTACCAGAAGTCGACCGAGCTGCTCATCCGCAAGCTGCCCTTCCAGCGCTTGGTGCGTGAGATCGCCCAGGACTTCAAGACTGATCTCCGCTTCCAGAGCTCAGCCGTGATGGCGCTGCAGGAAGCCAGCGAGGCGTACCTGGTTGGTCTGTTCGAAGACACGAATCTGTGCGCCATCCACGCCAAGCGCGTCACCATCATGCCCAAGGACATCCAGCTGGCCCGTCGCATCCGCGGAGAGCGTGCCTAAATCGTCCATGCATCCGGAAGCGGACCCTGTCCAAACGGGGCATTTCCTTCTCAAAACGGTCCTTTTCAGGACCACCAATACTGTTGAACATATCAAGAATTTTCTTTCGATTGCTATTATGAAATGGTACATGTGAAGGCAAGCTAACACGTATGTCGTTTAGTAATAACGAGATAATGATGAAAAGGTGGAATATTCGTTTCAAACAATCATCGTTATGGGAGGTAGTTTAACTTTTTCTTGACAAAGTTTTGTTGTTTTCAAAGCATTTAAAGCTGTGATTATGTTAACCAATACTTTATTACAACTAATATTACCTATGAGTATATTACCAGCATCGCAGCTTACAACAAACCACGAACGAATAGTATGACATTATATTTTACAACAAATGTTCGACACAACCAGCTTAACTGTGACTCATAGGCACGAAAATGAAAACGCGTACAAAAACGATCCTTCAATACTTATAAAGCAACATTAAAATCGAACTAATATATAACAATATTTAACTCACGACACATAAGCTGCAAGTGGTTGCTTTGTCGATAAATTATCCTCGTACGCGCGAGGAAAATTTAAATTAAAAAAATGATTCTCATACCACGAGCGAAACGACTTCTATTCATAATTCATGATACACGAAACTCCATTTACAATTCCACTTCGGAAAACGCTTCCAACCATTGCGGATGAAATGAATGATAATTCTTTGTTTGAATGCGGTTTGTGGTCCTGAAAAGGACCGATTAAAGAGACGTTCATGAAAAGAAGCCAATCATTTCAGTGGCTTACTTCGAGCTGGTGTACTTTGTGACAGCCTTCGTTCCTTCGGAGACGGCGTGCTTGGCAAGCTCACCAGGCAGCAGCAGACGAACAGCGGTTTGGATTTCACGGGACGTGATCGTCGAACGCTTGTTGTAGTGCGCCAAACGGGACGCCTCAGCAGCAATGCGTTCGAAGATATCGTTGACGAAACTGTTCATGATGCTCATGGCCTTCGAAGAGATGCCAGTATCCGGGTGGACTTGCTTCAACACTTTGTAGATGTAAATAGCGTAGCTTTCCTTGCGGGTCTTGCGCTTCTTTTTCTTGTCGGACTTAGAAATATTTTTCTGGGCTTTGCCAGACTTCTTCGCAGCTTTTCCACTGGTTTTTGGTGCCATTTCGACGGAAAAATTCACTCAACACTGGGACACGATGTGTTCGATTCAACGGGTGATTGCGTTCTAGAAAAATTCCAAGCTCTCCAATCGCTTATAACGGGCCGTGAGAGAGGATACGTTTCGTGCAGCTCGAAAAATTCCAAACAAGTATCGCGCAGCTCGAATAAGCTGCTATATAAGCATCGGTCAGCTCAAAATTGCTCCATTGTAAAAAGACCCTTCTCAAAAAGAACATTATAAAAAGACGTCATTCTTGTGCGAGCGGTTAACCCGGACGGACGTGGTTTTGTTCAACTCCAGCGTCTACGCCAACGGTCTCGGGAGAGAACGTTGGCAAGAAGTGAAAATACCGTTACTTTTTGTGTGTGATCTCGGGAGAGAAAAAACCACAGTGCCAGCTGCGCGCGTTGATATTTGTTCAGTGAGAGTGACACATACACACGCACACACGACACAGTTTGGTACGTGCGACAAGCACAGCGCTTTGGCGCCAAGAACGTCGTTCGCTGCGTAAGCAGTGAAGCCGGTGTTTTCGTGCCATTTTACCCCGCTACTCGGGAGAGTAACGAGTGAAATTATCTTACTTGTCTTGCATTAAAATTTATTGTTTTTATTATTCCGAAATTGTAAATATTAGTCTTAAATTTAATTGAACTTTCGCTTTTCAGGAACACTTTTTAACTTTATCTTTTTTTATATATATACCTCATATACATTATATACATTGCATTGAACTAAATAATACTAACCAACCCGGCAAAATGCCGGGACCCTCGCATCCTGTACGGGATGCACTTCCGCCCGAGCCTCCCCAGAGAGCTCGATCATTACCACCATGGATGGACCGTAATAACGAGTTTGGGGACATGAAGTTCCTCGTTCTCGAGCCGTTGAAAGGCTTTAAGCTCCCGCAAAACCCATGGATCATTTCAAAGAGCATTACCAACGTGGTTGGAGAGCTTACCGAAAGCAGCCACTCGATGGAATTTGGGCAGAAATATCTCATCAAAACCCGAAACCTTGCGCAGTACACAAAAATGCAAAGCATCACGCAACTCATCGACGGTACGAAAGTATCCATCACCCCTCACGCTACGTTGAACACAGTCCAGTGCGTAATATTCGCCCCGGAGCTGAAAGGACTGAAGGACGAAGAAATTCTGCTGAACATGGAAAGTCAAAACGTCAAGCAAGTCCGACGATTCACCCGAAAGGTGAATGACGAAATACAACCAACGAACTCTTTCCTGATACGCGTGGAAGCTGGAAAAATACCGGAATCCCTTCGCGTAGGGCTGTTGCAGGTGCGAACGAAACCATACTACCCAAAACCAATGCTGTGCTACAAATGCGCCAGCTTTGGGCACACAAAAGTACGCTGCTCAAAGGGACAGGTCTGTGGAAACTGCGGAACCGCAGCACACGGAGAATGTTCGACCCATCCCGCTTGCGTGAACTGCAAAGGCGAACACAGCGCGTTCTCTCGCGAATGCCCTGCGTTCCAATTTGAAGAACAAGTCATAAAAATAAAAGTCGACCACAACTGCACCTACAAGGAAGCTCGGCAAATGGCACTCCAACAACATCAGCAAACAAGTGCTGTACAGCAGCGAATCACATTTGCGCAACAAACTACAACGGTGGATGAAAAAGACATCAAAATCAAGCGGCTCGAAGAAGAACAGAACGAACTGAAGAAAACGATCCTAGAACAGATGAAAAAAATGGATACCCAGAGCAAGCTCATCGAAGCTCTTCTGAAGAAACTGAAAGAACCAAATGTAAATTTACAGAATAATAAGAATAACACAACTAACGAAGCCACAACACAAATCGAAGAAAATCAAAGCAAGACCCAATCCAACAATGTCTGCAACAGCAACAACAATATTGAAGCAACGGATAACCCCGAAACCGACAACGAAACGAATGACCAGGAAACGATGTCTACATCCGACACAGAATCAGAAAATTCGGCCGCATCCATCATTTCAGCACAATCCCGCAAACGAAACCACAACCTGGAAAACGTTTCATCAGAAGAAGAAGAATTAAGAAATGCAGTGAAAAACATGGCATCCAACGAAATCGCAGTCATCTCGCCCATCGCTTCTCCCACTCTTCCCTCGGAACAACGATCACCAACTGCCAAACCATCGAAGAAAAAACATCGCCACTGAATTTATTCTCCTTTCCTCTTACCCCAATTGTTTACTGACCTAAACCATAATAATGCTCTCCTCAACCAATAATACTAATGACACAAACAAACCATTCCTACTAAACTGGAACATAAGAGGAATGAACACTAACCTCTACGAACTTCAACTACTAATAAACGAATACAAACCTGCCGTCATAACACTTCAAGAAGTTCGCGATCCGCCTAATACCAACCATTCTCCACTTAACCACTACAATTGGTCCTACAAGCTTTCTCCAACTAACCCACATCACAGTGTTGCAATAGGTGTACATAAATCTATTCCCTTCAAATTAATAAAAACTAACACCAATCTTTCCGCAACAGCAGTCAACATAAAGTCTCCCATAGACATGACCATTGTCTCACTCTACATGCCCCCTAGAGCTACCTTCAACCAATCCGAACTTAACTCTTTTCTTAACCTTTTTTCCCATCCCTTGCTAATAGCAGGAGATCTTAATGCAGAAGATAAAAACCTTAGAATCTCTAAAACTAACAGAAAATTCAATAGACTCAATAACATTTTTACTAACCATAATCTCTCTTTCATTTCTAACCCTAACCCAACCCGACTATGTATCTCATCAGGTACAGAATCCTTCCTTGACTATGTCATCTCATCCTTCTCCCTTCTTAACGAACTTAAACTATACGTATTGGCGGACACACATGGCAGTGATCACTATCCGATCATCGTGAAAAGTAAACCATCGCTTCCGGAAAACAAACAACGACCAAAATGGAAATATGAAAATGCCGATTGGACATCATACCAAATTAATGTACTGATACACCTACATTCAGACCCCCAGCCCTCAGAAGGAAACATCATTAAAATCATAAACGATGCAGCAGCGAAATCAATACCAAAATCAAAGGGCAAACCTGGCAAGCGAAGTGTTCACTGGTGGAACGACACTGTCGCTAAAGCCATAAAAAAGAGACGTAAAGCGCTCCGAAAACTGCAGAATGCCAAGAAAAACCAAGACCACACCCATATCCCTACCCTCTCCGAGGAATTTCAAATTGCCCATCGCATTGCAAGAGAGGAAATCAAAAAGGCAAAACAAGAATCATGGAATAGATTCAAAGATAGCATAAGTCCCGAAATGTCTGGAAAAGACATGTGGAGAAATGTAAAATGCCTTACAGAACGCAAGCAAGACATCGCTCATATCATCATCAAAACCGATGATGACACAATAGTCCCAGTTGAGTCAACACCAGAGGTACTTGCCACTCATTTTGCCACCATATCCGCCACAAATAGTTATTCCCCAGAATTTAAGACTATCAAAGCAACAACCGAGTCCATCCCACTAAATTTCAATAGCAGACCCAACATTCATTACAACAGATCCTTTTCCATAGCCGAACTGAATTGTGCTCTTGCAAAGTGCAAAGGCAACTCAGCCGGACCAGACGACATTGGCTATCCACTGCTAAAAAACCTTCCTTCTGAAGGAAAATACCTACTCTTAAAGCTATACAACTTCATCTGGCAGAGTGGCAAAATTCCTCCTCACTGGAAGAAAAGTTTAACAATTCCCATATTAAAGCCCGACAAATCAAAACACAGCCCAAATAGCTACCGACCAATAAGTTTACTAAACTGCATCGGAAAAGTTTTGGAAAGAATGGTAAACCGACGTCTTACCCAAGAACTGGAAGGCAGGAAACTCCTCAGCATAAGTCAACATGCGTTTAGATGCGGATTAGGCACGGAAACTTACTTTGTGCAACTCGAAGAACTACTGGCCAAAGTAAAATCCGATAAACATCATGCCGACTGTGCTATCATCGACTTGGCTAAAGCTTTCGATCGGACATGGAAATACGCAATCATGCGCCAGCTAGCCAGATGGAATTTCGGAGGTAACATGATCACATTCCTCGATGATTTCCTCTCAGACCGTACCTTCGAGGTTCTGATTGGAACGAACAAATCTAGCACTAAAACGCTCGAAAACGGAGTTCCTCAGGGAGCCATCCTTTCTCCAACATTATTTCTGATCAGCATCGAAAGTCTTCTCCGCTCACTACCACCATCCATCACTCCATTGGTGTACGCTGATGATATCGTTCTGATCTCGAGCAATGCAGATAATGGAGTTGCGCGATACAATCTGCAACAGGGACTGCACATCTTATGGGAATGGTCAAAACGTATTGGTTATGACATCGCTGCTGAAAAAAGCAATA
Organism: Anopheles merus; assembly: GCF_017562075.2. NCBI lineage: Eukaryota > Metazoa > Arthropoda > Insecta > Diptera > Culicidae > Anopheles > Anopheles merus. The sequence goes on along the minus strand of NW_024427614.1, from coordinate 115,878 downwards.
TAATGCACATCTGCAACAAACCACATCCAACCGTACCGCTTTGCCTTAATCAAAGACAAATTCCAGACTGCAAAAAAGCAAAGATACTCGGGATCACAATAGACCAAAAACTCACATTCCAAGCCCACATTAAACAGCTAAAAACTACAGCTACCAAGAAAATCAACCTTTTCCAAATGCTCAGCACAGGAACCCACAAAGCTTCAAAAGATACACTTATCTTCATTATTAATCACTGGTTGCTTCCAAAACTACTGTACGGTATAGAAATAGTATCGATTAAAAAGGAACAGTTTGAAAAAGCAATAAGCCCCATCTACCATGCCGTTCTACGATATGCCATAGGCGCCTTCCGAACCAGCCCCATCGTCTCTATGCTAAGTGAGAGCGGACTTCTTCCACTTAGCCATATAATAACAACTAAATTAGCCGCAACAGCAACAAGAATTAAAGAAAAGAATATCCAAGCACCATCATTCCTCAATAGAGCCAACTCCAAACTTTTCGCTATAACAAACTGCAATATCCCGGATATCACAACACTGTTACATCTTGGCACTAGGCCGTGGTACCATGAACCCCCTAACATAGACTGGCATTTTAAAAACAACCTTAAAGCAGGTTGCAATAGTACAATAGCACAAAAACATTTCATAGAACACACAAACAACAAATACATGAAGCACAACCACATTTACACCGATGGATCCGTCGATGGAGCAGCAGCAGGATTCGGGATTTACTCACCCATTGATAAAGTAGCGTCCAAACTGCCGGATCACACTTCCATCTTTACGGCAGAAACGTTGGCAATAATCCAGGCAGTTGAAGATACTCTGCGCTCTGACCTGGAAAACGTCATCTTTACCGACAGCGCAAGTGTCCTCTCGGCACTAGAGCATGGAACATGTAAGGACCCAAACATCCAAAAGCTCTACCAGGTCACTAGCCCACACATAAACCAGGATCAACAACTCACCATCTGTTGGATACCTGGTCACGCTGGTATCAAAGGCAACGAGATCGCTGACCGCCTCGCCAACAAAGGCCGAAGAAAAACATCAACCTACAACACCTCGCTGCCTAAAAGAGACTCAATTATCTATATAAATGGAAAAATAAGAGAGGCGTGGGAAAAGGAATGGTTTAAAACCAAGAACAACTTCCTTCGCCTAGTGAAATCAACAACTACACCATGGCCATCAGTAATAAAACATCGAGACCAAAAGATCCTTACTCGATTAAGAATAGGCCACACTAGACTGACCCACAGCCATCTCATCGAACGATCCAGTCCTCCTCTCTGCCAATTCTGCGGGACCACTATAACAATATTCCACCTCTTAACAGAATGCCACGGATACACACAACTTCGTAAGACTTGCCATCTTGACTCCAACATAGACTCAATACTTTCACTTCACCCTCAGAAACAAGAAAATCTACTAAAATTTCTAAAACTATCACATTTATTCCATCAACTATAACAATCTAATAGTCTAACTTTTCCCCACAAAGAGGCGAAAGAACTCCGCAGGAGCCAAAGCCTCTCTAAACCATACTAACAACAACAACAACATTATAAAAAGACCATAAAAAGACCCTTCTCAAAATCATTCTTGTGCGAGCGGTTAACCCGGACGGACGTGTTTTTGTTCAACTCCAGTGTCTACGCCAACGGTCTCGGGAGAGAACGTTGGCAAGAAGTGAAAATACCGTTACTTTTTGTGTGTGATCTCGGGAGAGAAAAAACCACAGTGCCAGCTGCGCGCGTTGATATTTGTTCAGTGAGAGTGACACATACACACGCACACACGACACAGTTTGGAACGTGCGACAAGCACAGCGCTTTGGCGCCAAGAACGTCGTTCGCTGCGTAAGCAGTGAAGCCGGTGTTTTCGTGCCATTTTACCCCGCTACTCGGGAGAGTAACGAGTGAAATTATCTTATTTGTCTTGCATTAAAATTCTATTGTTTTTATTATTCCGAAATTGTAAATATTAGTCTTAAATTTAATTGAACTTTCGCTTTTCAGGAACACTTTTTAACTTTATCTTTTTTTTATATATATACCTCATATACATTATATACATTGCATTGAACTAAATAATACTAACCAACCCGGCAAAATGCCGGGACCCTCGCATCCTGTACGGGATGCACTTCCGCCCGAGCCTCCCCAGAGAGCTCGATCATTACCACCATGGATGGACCGTAATAACGAGTTTGGGGACATGAAGTTCCTCGTTCTCGAGCCGTTGAAAGGCTTTAAGCTCCCGCAAAACCCATGGATCATTTCAAAGAGCATTACCAACGTGGTTGGAGAGCTTACCGAAAGCAGCCACTCGATGGAATTTGGGCAGAAATATCTCATCAAAACCCGAAACCTTGCGCAGTACACAAAAATGCAAAGCATCACGCAACTCATCGACGGTACGAAAGTATCCATCACCCCTCACGCTACGTTGAACACAGTCCAGTGCGTAATATTCGCCCCGGAGCTGAAAGGACTGAAGGACGAAGAAATTCTGCTGAACATGGAAAGTCAAAACGTCAAGCAAGTCCGACGATTCACCCGAAAGGTGAATGACGAAATACAACCAACGAACTCTTTCCTGATACGCGTGGAAGCTGGAAAAATACCGGAATCCCTTCGCGTAGGGCTGTTGCAGGTGCGAACGAAACCATACTACCCAAAACCAATGCTGTGCTACAAATGCGCCAGCTTTGGGCACACAAAAGTACGCTGCTCAAAGGGACAGGTCTGTGGAAACTGCGGAACCGCAGCACACGGAGAATGTTCGACCCATCCCGCTTGCGTGAACTGCAAAGGCGAACACAGCGCGTTCTCTCGCGAATGCCCTGCGTTCCAATTTGAAGAACAAGTCATAAAAATAAAAGTCGACCACAACTGCACCTACAAGGAAGCTCGGCAAATGGCACTCCAACAACATCAGCAAACAAGTGCTGTACAGCAGCGAATCACATTTGCGCAACAAACTACAACGGTGGATGAAAAAGACATCAAAATCAAGCGGCTCGAAGAAGAACAGAACGAACTGAAGAAAACGATCCTAGAACAGATGAAAAAAATGGATACCCAGAGCAAGCTCATCGAAGCTCTTCTGAAGAAACTGAAAGAACCAAATGTAAATTTACAGAATAATAAGAATAACACAACTAACGAAGCCACAACACAAATCGAAGAAAATCAAAGCAAGACCCAATCCAACAATGTCTGCAACAGCAACAACTATATTGAAGCAACGGATAACCCCGAAACCGACAACGAAACGAATGACCAGGAAACGATGTCTACATCCGACACAGAATCAGAAAATTCGGCCGCATCCATCATTTCAGCACAATCCCGCAAACGAAACCACAACCTGGAAAACGTTTCATCAGAAGAAGAAGAATTAAGAAATGCAGTGAAAAACATGGCATCCAACGAAATCGCAGTCATCTCGCCCATCGCTTCTCCCACTCTTCCCTCGGAACAACGATCACCAACTGCCAAACCATCGAAGAAAAAACATCGCCACTGAATTTATTCTCCTTTCCTCTTACCCCAATTGTTTACTGACCTAAACCATAATAATGCTCTCCTCAACCAATAATACTAATGACACAAACAAACCATTCCTACTAAACTGGAACATAAGAGGAATGAACACTAACCTCTACGAACTTCAACTACTAATAAACGAATACAAACCTGCCGTCATAACACTTCAAGAAGTTCGCGATCCGCCTAATACCAACCATTCTCCACTTAACCACTACAATTGGTCCTACAAGCTTTCTCCAACTAACCCACATCACAGTGTTGCAATAGGTGTACATAAATCTATTCCCTTCAAATTAATAAAAACTAACACCAATCTTTCCGCAACAGCAGTCAACATAAAGTCTCCCATAGACATGACCATTGTCTCACTCTACATGCCCCCTAGAGCTACCTTCAACCAATCCGAACTTAACTCTTTTCTTAACCTTTTTTCCCATCCCTTGCTAATAGCAGGAGATCTTAATGCAGAAGATAAAAACCTTAGAATCTCTAAAACTAACAGAAAATTCAATAGACTCAATAACATTTTTACTAACCATAATCTCTCTTTCATTTCTAACCCTAACCCAACCCGACTATGTATCTCATCAGGTACAGAATCCTTCCTTGACTATGTCATCTCATCCTTCTCCCTTCTTAACGAACTTAAACTATACGTATTGGCGGACACACATGGCAGTGATCACTATCCGATCATCGTGAAAAGTAAACCATCGCTTCCGGAAAACAAACAACGACCAAAATGGAAATATGAAAATGCCGATTGGACATCATACCAAATTAATGTACTGATACACCTACATTCAGACCCCCAGCCCACAGAAGGAAACATCATTAAAATCATAAACGATGCAGCAGCGAAATCAATACCAAAATCAAAGGGCAAACCTGGCAAGCGAAGTGTTCACTGGTGGAACGACACTGTCGCTAAAGCCATAAAAAAGAGACGTAAAGCGCTCCGAAAACTGCAGAATGCCAAGAAAAACCAAGACCACACCCATATCCCTACCCTCTCCGAGGAATTTCAAATTGCCCATCGCATTGCAAGAGAGGAAATCAAAAAGGCAAAACAAGAATCATGGAACAGATTCAAAGATAGCATAAGTCCCGAAATGTCTGGAAAACACATGTGGAGAAATGTAAAATGCCTTACAGAACGCAAGCAAGACATCGCTCATATCATCATCAAAACCGATGACGACACAATAGTCCCAGTTGAGTCAACACCAGAGGTACTTGCCACTCATTTTGCCACCATATCCGCCACAAATAGTTATTCCCCAGAATTTAAGACTATCAAAGCAACAACCGAGTCCATCCCACTAAATTTCAATAGCAGACCCAACATTCATTACAACAGATCCTTTTCCATAGCCGAACTGAATTGTGCTCTTGCAAAGTGCAAAGGCAACTCAGCCGGACCAGACGACATTGGCTATCCACTGCTAAAAAACCTTCCTTCTGAAGGAAAATACCTACTCTTAAAGCTATACAACTTCATCTGGCAGAGTGGCAAAATTCCTCCTCACTGGAAGAAAAGTTTAACAATTCCCATATTAAAGCCCGACAAATCAAAACACAGCCCAAATAGCTACCGACCAATAAGTTTACTAAACTGCATCGGAAAAGTGTTGGAACGAATGGTAAACCGACGTCTTACCCAAGAACTGGAAGGCAGGAAACTCCTCAGCATAAGTCAACATGCGTTTAGATGCGGATTAGGCACGGAAACTTACTTTGTGCAACTCGAAGAACTACTGGCCAAAGTAAAATCCGATAAACATCATGCCGACTGTGCTATCATCGACTTGGCTAAAGCTTTCGATCGGACATGGAAATACGCAATCATGCGCCAGCTAGCCAGATGGAATTTCGGAGGTAACATGATCACATTCCTCGATGATTTCCTCTCAGACCGTACCTTCGAGGTTCTGATTGGAACGAACAAATCTAGCACTAAAACGCTCGAAAACGGAGTTCCTCAGGGAGCCATCCTTTCTCCAACATTATTTCTGATCAGCATCGAAAGTCTTCTCCGCTCACTACCACCATCCATCACTCCATTGGTGTACGCTGATGATATCGTTCTGATCTCGAGCAATGCAGATAATGGAGTTGCGCGATACAATCTGCAACAGGGACTGCACATCTTATGGGAATGGTCAAAACGTATTGGTTATCACATCGCTGCTGAAAAAAGCAATATAATGCACATCTGCAACAAACCACATCCAACCGTACCGCTTTGCCTTAATCAAAGACAAATTCCAGACTGCAAAAAAGCAAAGATACTCGGGATCACAATAGACCAAAAACTCACATTCCAAGCCCACATTAAACAGCTAAAAACTACAGCTACCAAGAAAATCAACCTTTTCCAAATGCTCAGCACAGGAACCCACAAAGCTTCAAAAGATACACTTATCTTCATTATTAATCACTGGTTGCTTCCAAAACTACTGTACGGTATAGAAATAGTATCGATTAAAAAGGAACAGTTTGAAAAAGCAATAAGCCCCATCTACCATGCCGTTCTACGATATGCCATAGGCGCCTTCCGAACCAGCCCCATCGTCTCTATGCTAAGTGAGAGCGGACTTCTTCCACTTAGCCATATAATAACAACTAAATTAGCCGCAACAGCAACAAGAATTAAAGAAAAGAATATCCAAGCACCATCATTCCTCAATAGAGCCAACTCCAAACTTTTCGCTATAACAAACTGCAATATCCCGGATATCACAACACTGTTACATCTTGGCACTAGGCCGTGGTACCATGAACCCCCTAACATAGACTGGCATTTTAAAAACATCCTTAAAGCAGGTTGCAATAGTACAATAGCACAAAAACATTTCATAGAACACACAAACAACAAATACATGAAGCACAACCACATTTACACCGATGGATCCGTCGATGGAGCAGCAGCAGGATTCGGGATTTACTCACCCATTGATAAAATAGCGTCCAAACTGCCGGATCACACTTCCATCTTTACGGCAGAAACGTTGGCAATAATCCAGGCAGTTGAAGATACTCTGCGCTCTGACCTGGAAAACGTCATCTTTACCGACAGCGCAAGTGTCCTCTCGGCACTAGAGCATGGAACATGTAAGGACCCAAACATCCAAAAGCTCTACCAGGTCACTAGCCCACACATAAATCAGGATCAACAACTCACCATCTGTTGGATACCTGGTCACGCTGGTATCAAAGGCAACGAGATCGCCGACCGCCTCGCCAACAAAGGCCGAAGAAAAACATCAACCTACAACACCTCGCTGCCTAAAAGAGACGCAATTATCTATATAAATGGAAAAATAAGAGAGGCGTGGGAAAAGGAATGGTTTAAAACCAAGAACAACTTCCTTCGGCTAGTGAAATCAACAACTACACCATGGCCATCAGTAATAAAACATCGAGACCAAAAGATCCTTACTCGATTAAGAATAGGCCACACTAGACTGACCCACAGCCATCTCATCGAACGATCCAGTCCTCCTCTCTGCCAATTCTGCGGGACCACTATAACAATATTCCACCTCTTAACAGAATGCCACGGATACACACAACTTCGTAAGACTTGCCATCTTGACTCCAACATAGACTCAATACTTTCACTTCACCCTCAGAAACAAGAAAATCTACTAAAATTTCTAAAACTATCACATTTATTCCATCAACTATAACAATCTAATAGTCTAACTTTTCCCCACAAAGAGGCGAAAGAACTCCGCAGGAGCCAAAGCCTCTCTAAACCATACTAACAACAACAACAACATTATAAAAAGACCATAAAAAGACCCTTCTCAAAATCATTCTTGTGCGAGCGGTTAACCCGGACGGACGTGTTTTTGTTCAACTCCAGTGTCTACGCCAACGGTCTCGGGAGAGAACGTTGGCAAGAAGTGAAAATACCGTTACTTTTTGTGTGTGATCTCGGGAGAGAAAAAACCACAGTGCCAGCTGCGCGCGTTGATATTTGTTCAGTGAGAGTGACACATACACACGCACACACGACACAGTTTGGAACGTGCGACAAGCACAGCGCTTTGGCGCCAAGAACGTCGTTCGCTGCGTAAGCAGTGAAGCCGGTGTTTTCGTGCCATTTTACCCCGCTACTCGGGAGAGTAACGAGTGAAATTATCTTATTTGTCTTGCATTAAAATTCTATTGTTTTTATTATTCCGAAATTGTAAATATTAGTCTTAAATTTAATTGAACTTTCGCTTTTCAGGAACACTTTTTTACTTTATTTTTTTTATATATATAACTCATATACATTATATACATTGCATTGAACTAAATAATACTAACCAACCCGGCAAAATGCCGGGACCCTCGCATCCTGTACGGGATGCACTTCCGCCCGAGCCTCCCCAGAGAGCTCGATCATTACCACCATGGATGGACCGTAATAACGAGTTTGGGGACATGAAGTTCCTCGTTCTCGAGCCGTTGAAAGGCTTTAAGCTCCCGCAAAACCCATGGATCATTTCAAAGAGCATTACCAACGTGGTTGGAGAGCTTACCGAAAGCAGCCACTCGATGGAATTTGGGCAGAAATATCTCATCAAAACCCGAAACCTTGCGCAGTACACAAAAATGCAAAGCATCACGCAACTCATCGACGGTACGAAAGTATCCATCACCCCTCACGCTACGTTGAACACAGTCCAGTGCGTAATATTCGCCCCGGAGCTGAAAGGACTGAAGGACGAAGAAATTCTGCTGAACATGGAAAGTCAAAACGTCAAGCAAGTCCGACGATTCACCCGAAAGGTGAATGACGAAATACAACCAACGAACTCTTTCCTGATACGCGTGGAAGCTGGAAAAATACCGGAATCCCTTCGCGTAGGGCTGTTGCAGGTGCGAACGAAACCATACTACCCAAAACCAATGCTGTGCTACAAATGCGCCAGCTTTGGGCACACAAAAGTACGCTGCTCAAAGGGACAGGTCTGTGGAAACTGCGGAACCGCAGCACACGGAGAATGTTCGACCCATCCCGCTTGCGTGAACTGCAAAGGCGAACACAGCGCGTTCTCTCGCGAATGCCCTGCGTTCCAATTTGAAGAACAAGTCATAAAAATAAAAGTCGACCACAACTGCACCTACAAGGAAGCTCGGCAAATGGCACTCCAACAACATCAGCAAACAAGTGCTGTACAGCAGCGAATCACATTTGCGCAACAAACTACAACGGTGGATGAAAAAGACATCAAAATCAAGCGGCTCGAAGAAGAACAGAACGAACTGAAGAAAACGATCCTAGAACAGATGAAAAAAATGGATACCCAGAGCAAGCTCATCGAAGCTCTTCTGAAGAAACTGAAAGAACCAAATGTAAATTTACAGAATAATAAGAATAACACAACTAACGAAGCCACAACACAAATCGAAGAAAATCAAAGCAAGACCCAATCCAACAATGTCTGCAACAGCAACAACAATATTGAAGCAACGGATAACCCCGAAACCGACAACGAAACGAATGACCAGGAAACGATGTCTACATCCGACACAGAATCAGAAAATTCGGCCGCATCCATCATTTCAGCACAATCCCGCAAACGAAACCACAACCTGGAAAACGTTTCATCAGAAGAAGAAGAATTAAGAAATGCAGTGAAAAACATGGCATCCAACGAAATCGCAGTCATCTCGCCCATCGCTTCTCCCACTCTTCCCTCGGAACAACGATCACCAACTGCCAAACCATCGAAGAAAAAACATCGCCACTGAATTTATTCTCCTTTCCTCTTACCCCAATTGTTTACTGACCTAAACCATAATAATGCTCTCCTCAACCAATAATACTAATGACACAAACAAACCATTCCTACTAAACTGGAACATAAGAGGAATGAACACTAACCTCTACGAACTTCAACTACTAATAAACGAATACAAACCTGCCGTCATAACACTTCAAGAAGTTCGCGATCCGCCTAATACCAACCATTCTCCACTTAACCACTACAATTGGTCCTACAAGCTTTCTCCAACTAACCCACATCACAGTGTTGCAATAGGTGTACATAAATCTATTCCCTTCAAATTAATAAAAACTAACACCAATCTTTCCGCAACAGCAGTCAACATAAAGTCTCCCATAGACATGACCATTGTCTCACTCTACATGCCCCCTAGAGCTACCTTCAACCAATCCGAACTTAACTCTTTTCTTAACCTTTTTTCCCATCCCTTGCTAATAGCAGGAGATCTTAATGCAGAAGATAAAAACCTTAGAATCTCTAAAACTAACAGAAAATTCAATAGACTCAATAACATTTTTACTAACCATAATCTCTCTTTCATTTCTAACCCTAACCCAACCCGACTATGTATCTCATCAGGTACAGAATCCTTCCTTGACTATGTCATCTCATCCTTCTCCCTTCTTAACGAACTTAAACTATACGTATTGGCGGACACACATGGCAGTGATCACTATCCGATCATCGTGAAAAGTAAACCATCGCTTCCGGAAAACAAACAACGACCAAAATGGAAATATGAAAATGCCGATTGGACATCATACCAAATTAATGTACTGATACACCTACATTCAGACCCCCAGCCCACAGAAGGAAACATCATTAAAATCATAAACGATGCAGCAGCGAAATCAATACCAAAATCAAAGGGCAAACCTGGCAAGCGAAGTGTTCACTGGTGGAACGACACTGTCGCTAAAGCCATAAAAAAGAGACGTAAAGCGCTCCGAAAACTGCAGAATGCCAAGAAAAACCAAGACCACACCCATATCCCTACCCTCTCCGAGGAATTTCAAATTGCCCATCGCATTGCAAGAGAGGAAATCAAAAAGGCAAAACAAGAATCATGGAATAGATTCAAAGATAGCATAAGTCCCGAAATGTCTGGAAAAGACATGTGGAGAAACGTAAAATGCCTTACAGAACGCAAACAAGACATCGCTCATATCATCATCAAAACCGATGACGACACAATAGTCCCAGTTGAGTCAACACCAGAGGTACTTGCCACTCATTTTGCCACCATATCCGCCACAAATAGTTATTCCCCAGAATTTAAGACTATCAAAGCAACAACCGAGTCCATCCCACTAAATTTCAATAGCAGACCCAACATTCATTACAACAGATCCTTTTCCATAGCCGAACTGAATTGTGCTCTTGCAAAGTGCAAAGGCAACTCAGCCGGACCAGACGACATTGGCTATCCACTGCTAAAAAACCTTCCTTCTGAAGGAAAATACCTACTCTTAAAGCTATACAACTTCATCTGGCAGAGTGGCAAAATTCCTCCTCACTGGAAGAAAAGTTTAACAAATCCCATATTAAAGCCCGACAAATCAAAACACAGCCCAAATAGCTACCGACCAATAAGTTTACTAAACTGCATCGGAAAAGTGTTGGAACGAATGGTAAACCGACGTCTTACCCAAGAACTGGAAGGCAGGAAACTCCTCAGCATAAGTCAACATGCGTTTAGATGCGGATTAGGCACGGAAACTTACTTTGTGCAACTCGAAGAACTACTGGCCAAAGTAAAATCCGATAAACATCATGCCGACTGTGCTATCATCGACTTGGCTAAAGCTTTCGATCGGACATGGAAATACGCAATCATGCGCCAGCTAGCCAGATGGAATTTCGGAGGTAACATGATCACATTCCTCGATGATTTCCTCTCAGACCGTACCTTCGAGGTTCTGATTGGAACGAACAAATCTAGCACTAAAACGCTCGAAAACGGAGTTCCTCAGGGAGCCATCCTTTCTCCAACATTATTTCTGATCAGCATCGAAAGTCTTCTCCGCTCACTACCACCATCCATCACTCCATTGGTGTACGCTGATGATATCGTTCTGATCTCGAGCAATGCAGATAATGGAGTTGCGCGATACAATCTGCAACAGGGACTGCAAATCTTATGGGAATGGTCAAAACGTATTGGTTATGACATCGCTGCTGAAAAAAGCAATATAATGCACATCTGCAACAAACCACATCCAACCGTACCGCTTTGCCTTAATCAAAGACAAATTCCAGACTGCAAAAAAGCAAAGATACTCGGGATCACAATAGACCAAAAACTCACATTCCAAGCCCACATTAAACAGCTAAAAACTACAGTGTTTATACATAAGAGTTAGGATCGGCGGAGGAGATTGCACGAAAGAGAGTTCAGCAATAATACAAGCAATGCCATAATTAGAGTGCCATAATTTGGCGGCCATCAACGCGTTGGTTGGTGTGCGTGAGAGGGCAACGGATGAAAGGTGATCGCCCGAACAGCGGGAACCTTCTTCCACGAACGGCAACGGCAGCGATCGGACGCGCGCAATCCGCCTAGGTTTAAGTTAGTCGTTAAAATAAATTTATGTGAAGAAAAATACCGCAACGTCCAGCCCTAGACTGATCATATGGTGCCGTGACCAGGATTGAAAACCTTTTTCGAAAAGCGCTAAGTGAAATGATTTATTCGTTGAGCATTTTTTTGTTTCGTTTTGTGATTTAGTGCGTACCGTGCAAAGGAACTATCGTTAATACGTGTTTGAGTGTACGAACTTTGGCGGCCAGTAAATGTGAAATTTCAACCTGCAAAGGGACAATCGTGCCGTTTATTACTCGTCATTGATTGCGTGTCCGCGTCTCCGTCGTATTCAGTCCGTTGCCAACAAGACAGACTAACTACCGCCTTCTTCGGCGTCTTGCCACGGCCATCGTAAAAGCTATAAGAAGCGTTCTACCGCAGCCATCGCGTTTTTGGATACAATTCAGCGATTCACCGCAGTCGCGTAAAAAAAGCTGTGAGGCGTCTTGCCTTTATTATAATATAAGATTTCGTTCGTCTTTGAATCGTGTAACGTCTTGTTACAAAGAACACTAAAGTTAAGTTACTGTCCAATCCGTTGAACATTAGTGTGAGAAAACGTCAGCTTATCTTCCGTGTCGCAACCGGTTGTTTTCGCGCGTGTGATATCCGTCTTCGTAATCGTGTGTTTCCCGCCAGTCGCAGTTTGGAACAGCCATCCGTCATCATCTGTGTGTGTTTCCCTGCCATCGTCATTGCAACTGTTTTCCCGAATCCTGCCATCTCAACAGGTCAAGTATAAAGATGACCGAAATTGCGAGCCTAAGACAACGGTTGAATTCTTTATTCACGAAGCTGAAACGAAATGAGGTTTTCATAGCGAACTTCCAGCCTGAACAACACAAGCATCTCGTGCCTGTCAGGCTCCAAACGATTGAAGGTATGGAAAAGGAGTTTGAAACGGCTCATACGCAATTGTGTTTGTTAGCGCCCAGTGAAGCTGAGAAGCTAGAAGAAGAGGAGTTGATGGATAATTTTGAGGAAAGGTTCATAGCTATGAAAAGCGCCATGCTATCGCACATGCCTACTCAAACAGCTCAAGCCGTTAGCTCTGAGCTTGGCTCAAGCCACGCTCAAAACCCAAGCCACTCTCCCATTCAAAACCACGTTAAATTACCAGCCATCTCTTTGCCCGAATTTAACGGTGATATAATGCACTGGATGGCATTTCATGATACCTTTGAAGCATTAGTTCATAACAATGCAAGCGTTTTGGATATTCAAAAATTCCATTATTTGAGAGCTTCATTAACTGGTGAGGCCGCTAGATTGATAGAGTCGATCCCATTGTGCGCATCGAATTACTCCATCGCATGGCAGGAGCTCAAGGAGCGATTCTCAAATGAATACCTTCTGCAAAAGATGCACTTTAAGCAAATGTTCGGCATCCCACAATTACGAAAAGAATCGTCAGCTGACTTGCATAGATTGGTAGATGAATTTAATCGGCATGTAAAAATGATTCAAAAGCTAGGAGAGCCAACCGACCAATGGAGCTCAATGTTAGAATATGTTTTGTGCTCCAAACTACCAGCGGAAACTCTTACACATTGGGAAGACAAGGCAGCTAGCATGAAAAAGCCAACATATGAGGCGTTAATAGAATTTCTGCAGAGAAGAATGAAAACATTAGACTCTGTTTATATGAGTAAATCTGCGGATGTAAGCTCTACATCGGTGCCTGCCGTAAGGCCTTCTTCGCATCTTTCGTACTATTCGTACACCGCAAATAATACCAAACGATGTCCTTGCTGTCGACTAGATCACTTATTATGGTACTGTAACCAATTTATGCGACTTCCGCAATCTGAGCGCCTTCAGATAGTGCGAGCGAAGAGTCTCTGCATTAATTGTTTAAGAGTCGACCACAGCATGAAAGATTGTCCTTCGACCAATCGGTGCAAACATTGCAACCAGCAACATCATTCTTTATTGCACTCCTTTGATTTTGTACGCCGGCAGCACACCCACGACCGAACACTACATACTAGCCCTCAGGTAGCTCCTAGCGCTTCATTTAACAGCACAGCAGCATTGGAAAACGAAAACCGAGCAGCGGACCAACGAGAGGTATTCTTACTCACTACTATTGTCATTGTTGTGGATGCGTTTGGCAATCACCATCCAGCAAGAGCATTATTAGATAGTGCATCACAACCTAACCTAATAAGCAAAAGATTGGCAAAATTAATAGGTCTACCTACTTCCAGATTGGACATTGACGTTAAAGGTGCTGGTTGTGCTACGACGAGGGTGCGGGAGTCCGTGTATGCTGAAATTCGATCTCGCACCAGCCAATTTTCTTGTGGAGTAAATTTCCTGCTAATGGATGAAGTAGCTGCAAAACTTCCTTCCCACCACATTAATATAAGCCGCTGGAACATTCCGCCTGGACTATCCCTGGCGGACCCTCATTTTAATCAGGCCGAATCAATAGATATGATAATCGGAGCAGAGCATTTTTACACCTTTTTTCCAACTGCAGAGCGTATTTATCTGGCAGATAAATTACCAATACTGATCAACAGCGTGTTTGGGTGGCTTGTAGTCGGTCCAGCCAGCGAGGAGGTCGTTAATCCTCACTCAAACCCAACACGAGTATCAATGGTTTCTTTAGAAGAAAAAATAGAGCAGTTTTGGAAGGCAGAGGAGCTACATGCATGTGAACCATATTCAGTAGAAGAAAAGCATTGCGAAGAGCTGTATAGATCGAAGACTGGAAGAAATAGTGACGGACGATACGTGGTGCAGATGCCTAAACATCCAGAGTTCTCGATACGCTTGGGCGAGTCAAAAGGCCAGGCGTTGCGCCGATTCTACTCATTAGAAAAGCGCCTATCCCGAAATTCGCAATTGAAGAAGGAGTATCATGCCTTCATGCAAGAATATATAGATCTCGGACACATGCAGCCTGTTAATGAAAATGCTTCAAGCGCAACGAAAACCTTTTATCTGCCTCATCACCCAGTCATAAAGGAGAGCAGTTCCACTACTAAGGTGAGAGTAGTCTTTGACGGCTCCGCGAAAACATCTACAGGCTACTCCCTCAACGAAGCACTATGTGTGGGACCTATAGTGCAAGATGAGCTGTTGGACATTATTTTGCGTTTTCGCACCTATTTTGTGGCCTTAGTCGGAGATATCGAAAAAATGTACCGTCAAATCCTCTTGCATGAAGATGACCGCGCATTAGTGAGAATATTGTTTCGATTCTCATCAACATCACCAGTAAAAGAGTATGAACTGAATACTGTCACATACGGTTTGGCTCCTTCCTCTTTCCTAGCTACGCGCACATTGCTTCAATTAGTGCAGGACGAAGGAAGCAATTACCCTCTTGCTAGTCGTGCGATTCGCAATTTCTACGTAGATGACTTCATTGGCGGGGCATCATCTGTTGAGGAAGCTATACAGCTCCGATCGGAGCTAACTGGAATGATGCTAAAGGGCGGCTTTCCATTACGAAAGTGGACCTCAAATCGTTTGGAGGTTTTGCAAGAGCTCGATGCTTCTCAAATCGGAACCAAATCATCACTGCAGTTTGATACCGACGAAACTATAAAAGCCCTAGGTGTCTGCTGGGAACCTGAGCGCGATAATTTATGCTTTGCATCAAGCATCAAGCCACTGCAGTTACCCTCTACTAAACGGAGCATTTGTTCGGAGATAGCTCGATTATTTGACCCGTTGGGTCTTATCGCTCCTGTCGTAGTGCGAGCAAAAATAATGATGCAGCAGCTTTGGGCGCTATCGATTGGCTGGGATGAGACTGTACCAGAGTCATTTGGGCTGAAATGGAAAGATTTTTATGAGAAGTTGGAGATTCTGACTTGCTATAGAATCGAACGATACTGTTTCGCCTTACGATCGAATGTGCAACTGCACATATTTACTGATGTTTCAGAGTCGGCATATGGCTCATGCGTTTATGCAAGGTGCGAGGATGCCGAGGGGAATATTAAAATATCTTTGCTTGCATCGAAATCTAGAGTAGCTCCATTGAAGCGTATAAGCCTGCCTCGTTTAGAACTCTGCGGTGCCGTATTAGGGGCTCATCTGTACGAGCACATTGCCAAAGCCATTCAGCTTCCTGTGCAGTCGGTACATTTCTGGTCCGATTCCAGTATTACACTACATTGGATCAAAGCAGCTCCAAATACCTGGAAAACATATGTGGCAAATAGAGTAGCAGACATTCAACAATGTACGAAGGGCCACACATGGAGGCATGTACCTGGACAGCAGAACCCGGCTGATCTCGTTTCGCGGGGCATGACGGCACCCGATTTTATAAAAAGCAGCATTTGGATCTCTGGGCCAGCTTGGCTGGCGCTACCTTCTAATGAATGGCCTACATCTGAACCTCTACTACCGACCGGTATCGAAAAGGAAACGCGTTTGCTAGTTGCTGTTGCCAGCGCATCGCCTGCAGTTAACCCTTGGTTCAAAAGGTGGTCATCATACTCCCAATTACTGCACATTATTGCATACTGCAAGCGATTTATAAAGAATCTAAGGCTTAAGGCGAGAACGAAGCCTGCTGGTGACCCGGTATCCATCGTATTGACACCAGAGCAGAATGAGGAGGCAAAGGCATTTCTGGTCAAGACTGCTCAAGACGATGCCTTCCGAAACGAAATTTCAGCCCTTCGGAACGGCCAACCTATAAAGAAAAACTCGTCGATTAGGAATCTCAACCCGTTTTTGGACAACCAAGGTGTGCTTAGAGTCGGAGGAAGGTTAAACTTAGCTGATTTGCCGTTCCAGTCAAAGCATCCTGCTCTCCTTCCAAAGGGGCATCCATTTACACGCAACATAGTGGTTCACTATCACTGGAAACTACTTCATGCTGGAGGGCGAAATCTCATCAGCAACATAAGAGAGGAGTTTTGGCCTTTGGATGCTCGACGATTAGTTAGAAGCATAACGCGGGAATGTTTCCGGTGTTTTCGGTCGGATCCCTTTATCGCATGCCAGCGAATTGGACAACTACCCGCATCCAGAGTGACACCTAGCCGACCTTTCAGCAACGTAGGAATCGACTACGCCGGCCCATTTTATTTAAAACCGGTACACAGAAGGGCAGCCGCCTGCAAGGCTTATCTCTGCCTTTTTGTGTGTTTCGCTACAAAGGCGGTACATCTCGAGCTGGTATGTGACTTGTCTACATCAGCCTTTTTAGCAGCGCTACGAAGATTCATTGCTCGCCGTGGTAAGCCGTGTCACATTCACTCGGATAACGGAAAAAACTTCGAAGGAGCTAGTAACGAAATAACAGAATTGGCATCGCTCATCGCTAGAAAGGAAGAAGAACAGCAAGTAAATGAGTTCTGCACGTCCCAAGGCATATCATGGCACTTTAATCCCCCAAGGGCTCCTCATTTCGGCGGACTGTGGGAATCTGCGGTGAAGGTAGCAAAAAGACATCTGTATCGTATCCTCGGTGCATCTCGTTTGTCATTTGAAGATCTTTATACGATACTAACACAAATCGAAGCGGTCATGAATTCGCGACCGTTGCTTCCTCTTTCAGAAAATCCTGATGAACTAGCGGCGCTAACTCCGGGCCACTTTCTGATCGGCACCTCCATGCAAGCACTTCCCGAACCCAACTTGTGTGACGTTCCCTTAAACCGGTTGGAGCACTATTGGAAGCTACAAGCCTACGTGCAGCGTTTCTGGGTCCACTGGAAAGGCGAATATTTGCAGGAGCTGCAAAAGGACACGGTGGGACATGAACAGAATCCTCAGTTCACGATAGGCAGGATGGTCATTCTCATCGATGAGTTGTTACCCGCAACCCGATGGCCTTTGGCACGTATTGTTGAGACGCATGCTGGAAGGGACGGAATAACGAGAGTAGTATCTGTGCGCACCAGTAAGGGTATATACAAACGTCCCATAACAAAAATATGCCTGTTACCGATACCATCGTCAATAGACAACGCAGCTTCAGAGGAGGTTGATTTGAGCAAAGAGAAATTGATAGGAGAATAGTTTGATAGCGCTGAATGCACGTGCAGCAGTCTGTATTTTTGGTTGCACCGTTCTGACGGGAGTTTGTTGTGTTGTGCTTGTTCCGGTAGCAATCGATTTGTTGATATGCCATATCAAGGGGGGGGAGGATGTTTATACATAAGAGTTAGGATCGGCGGAGGAGATTGCACGAAAGAGAGTTCAGCAATAATACAAGCAATGCCATAATTAGAGTGCCATAATTTGGCGGCCATCAACGCGTTGGTTGGTGTGCGTGAGAGGGCAACGGATGAAAGGTGATCGCCCGAACAGCGGGAACCTTCTTCCACGAACGGCAACGGCAGCGATCGGACGCGCGCAATCCGCCTAGGTTTAAGTTAGTCGTTAAAATAAATTTATGTGAAGAAAAATACCGCAACGTCCAGCCCTAGACTGATCATACAGCTACCAAGAAAATCAACCTTTTCCAAATGCTCAGCACAGGAACCCACAAAGCTTCAAAAGATACACTTATCTTCATTATTAATCACTGGTTGCTTCCAAAACTACTGTACGGTATAGAAATAGTATCGATTAAAAAGGAACAGTTTGAAAAAGCAATAAGCCCCATCTACTATGCCGTTCTACGATATGCCATAGGCGCCTTCCGAACCAGCCCCATCGTCTCTATGCTAAGTGAGAGCGGACTTCTTCCACTTAGCCATATAATAACAACTAAATTAGCCGCAACAGCAACAAGAATTAAAGAAAAGAATATCCAAGCACCATCATTCCTCAATAGAGCCAACTCCAAACTTTTCGCTATAACAAACTGCAATATCCCGGATATCACAACACTGTTACATATTGGCACTAGGCCGTGGTACCATGAACCCCCTAACATAGACTGGCATTTTAAAAACATCCTTAAAGCAGGTTGCAATAGTACAATAGCACAAAAACATTTCATAGAACACACAAACAACAAATACATGAAGCACAACCACATTTACACCGATGGATCCGTCGATGGAGCAGCAGCAGGATTCGGGATTTACTCACCCATTGATAAAATAGCGTCCAAACTGCCGGATCACACTTCCATCTTTACGGCAGAAACGTTGGCAATAATCCAGGCAGTTGAAGATACTCTGCGCTCTGACCTGGAAAACGTCATCTTTACCGACAGCGCAAGTGTCCTCTCGGCACTAGAGCATGGAACATGTAAGGACCCAAACATCCAAAAGCTCTACCAGGTCACTAGCCCACACATAAATCAGGATCAACAACTCACCATCTGTTGGATACCTGGTCACGCTGGTATCAAAGGCAACGAGATCGCCGACCGCCTCGCCAACAAAGGCCGAAGAAAAACATCAACCTACAACACCTCGCTGCCTAAAAGAGACGCAATTATCTATATAAATGGAAAAATAAGAGAGGCGTGGGAAAAGGAATGGTTTAAAACCAAGAACAACTTCCTTCGGCTAGTGAAATCAACAACTACACCATGGCCATCAGTAATAAAACATCGAGACCAAAAGATCCTTACTCGATTAAGAATAGGCCACACTAGACTGACCCACAGCCATCTCATCGAACGATCCAGTCCTCCTCTCTGCCAATTCTGCGGGACCACTATAACAATATTCCACCTCTTAACAGAATGCCACGGATACACACAACTTCGTAAGACTTGCCATCTTGACTCCAACATAGACTCAATACTTTCACTTCACCCTCAGAAACAAGAAAATCTACTAAAATTTCTAAAACTATCACATTTATTCCATCAACTATAACAATCTAATAGTCTAACTTTTCCCCACAAAGAGGCGAAAGAACTCCGCAGGAGCCAAAGCCTCTCTAAACCATACTAACAACAACAACAACATTATAAAAAGACCATAAAAAGACCCTTCTCAAAATCATTCTTGTGCGAGCGGTTAACCCGGACGGACGTGTTTTTGTTCAACTCCAGTGTCTACGCCAACGGTCTCGGGAGAGAACGTTGGCAAGAAGTGAAAATACCGTTACTTTTTGTGTGTGATCTCGGGAGAGAAAAAACCACAGTGCCAGCTGCGCGCGTTGATATTTGTTCAGTGAGAGTGACACATACACACGCACACACGACACAGTTCGGAACGTGCGACAAGCACAGCGCTTTGGCGCCAAGAACGTCGTTCGCTGCGTAAGCAGTGAAGCCGGTGTTTTTCGTGCCATTTTACCCCGCTACTCGGGAGAGTAACGAGTGAAATTATCTTATTTGTCTTGCATTAAAATTCTATTGTTTTTATTATTCCGAAATTGTAAATATTAGTCTTAAATTTAATTGAACTTTCGCTTTTCAGGAACACTTTTTTACTTTATTTTTTTTATATATATATACCTCATATACATTATATACATTGCATTGAACTAAATAATACTTACCAACCCGGCAAAATGCCGGGACCCTCGCATCCTGTACGGGATGCACTTCCGCCCGAGCCTCCCCAGAGAGCTCGATCATTACCACCATGGATGGACCGTAATAACGAGTTTGGGGACATGAAGTTCCTCGTTCTCGAGCCGTTGAAAGGCTTTAAGCTCCCGCAAAACCCATGGATCATTTCAAAGAGCATTACCAACGTGGTTGGAGAGCTTACCGAAAGCAGCCACTCGATGGAATTTGGGCAGAAATATCTCATCAAAACCCGAAACCTTGCGCAGTACACAAAAATGCAAAGCATCACGCAACTCATCGACGGTACGAAAGTATCCATCACCCCTCACGCTACGTTGAACACAGTCCTGTGCGTAATATTCGCCCCGGAGCTGAAAGGACTGAAGGACGAAGAAATTCTGCTGAACATGGAAAGTCAAAACGTCAAGCAAGTCCGACGATTCACCCGAAAGGTGAATGACGAAATACAACCAACGAACTCTTTCCTGATACGCGTGGAAGCTGGAAAAATACCGGAATCCCTTCGCGTAGGGCTGTTGCAGGTGCGAACGAAACCATACTACCCAAAACCAATGCTGTGCTACAAATGCGCCAGCTTTGGGCACACAAAAGTACGCTGCTCAAAGGGACAGGTCTGTGGAAACTGCGGAACCGCAGCACACGGAGAATGTTCGACCCATCCCGCTTGCGTGAACTGCAAAGGCGAACACAGCGCGTTCTCTCGCGAATGCCCTGCGTTCCAATTTGAAGAACAAGTCATAAAAATAAAAGTCGACCACAACTGCACCTACAAGGAAGCTCGGCAAATGGCACTCCAACAACATCAGCAAACAAGTGCTGTACAGCAGCGAATCACATTTGCGCAACAAACTACAACGGTGGATGAAAAAGACATCAAAATCAAGCGGCTCGAAGAAGAACAGAACGAACTGAAGAAAACGATCCTAGAACAGATGAAAAAAATGGATACCCAGAGCAAGCTCATCGAAGCTCTTCTGAAGAAACTGAAAGAACCAAATGTAAATTTACAGAATAATAAGAATAACACAACTAACGAAGCCACAACACAAATCGAAGAAAATCAAAGCAAGACCCAATCCAACAATGTCTGCAACAGCAACAACAATATTGAAGCAACGGATAACCCCGAAACCGACAACGAAACGAATGACCAGGAAACGATGTCTACATCCGACACAGAATCAGAAAATTCGGCCGCATCCATCATTTCAGCACAATCCCGCAAACGAAACCACAACCTGGAAAACGTTTCATCAGAAGAAGAAGAATTAAGAAATGCAGTGAAAAACATGGCATCCAACGAAATCGCAGTCATCTCGCCCATCGCTTCTCCCACTCTTCCCTCGGAACAACGATCACCAACTGCCAAACCATCGAAGAAAAAACATCGCCACTGAATTTATTCTCCTTTCCTCTTACCCCAATTGTTTACTGACCTAAACCATAATAATGCTCTCCTCAACCAATAATACTAATGACACAAACAAACCATTCCTACTAAACTGGAACATAAGAGGAATGAACACTAACCTCTACGAACTTCAACTACTAATAAACGAATACAAACCTGCCGTCATAACACTTCAAGAAGTTCGCGATCCGCCTAATACCAACCATTCTCCACTTAACCACTACAATTGGTCCTACAAGCTTTCTCCAACTAACCCACATCACAGTGTTGCAATAGGTGTACATAAATCTATTCCCTTCAAATTAATAAAAACTAACACCAATCTTTCCGCAACAGCAGTCAACATAAAGTCTCCCATAGACATGACCATTGTCTCACTCTACATGCCCCCTAGAGCTACCTTCAACCAATCCGAACTTAACTCTTTTCTTAACCTTTTTTCCCATCCCTTGCTAATAGCAGGAGATCTTAATGCAGAAGATAAAAACCTTAGAATCTCTAAAACTAACAGAAAATTCAATAGACTCAATAACATTTTTACTAACCATAATCTCTCTTTCATTTCTAACCCTAACCCAACCCGACTATGTATCTCATCAGGTACAGAATCCTTCCTTGACTATGTCATCTCATCCTTCTCCCTTCTTAACGAACTTAAACTATACGTATTGGCGGACACACATGGCAGTGATCACTATCCGATCATCGTGAAAAGTAAACCATCGCTTCCGGAAAACAAACAACGACCAAAATGGAAATATGAAAATGCCGATTGGACATCATACCAAATTAATGTACTGATACACCTACATTCAGACCCCCAGCCCACAGAAGGAAACATCATTAAAATCATAAACGATGCAGCAGCGAAATCAATACCAAAATCAAAGGGCAAACCTGGCAAGCGAAGTGTTCACTGGTGGAACGACACTGTCGCTAAAGCCATAAAAAAGAGACGTAAAGCGCTCCGAAAACTGCAGAATGCCAAGAAAAACCAAGACCACACCCATATCCCTACCCTCTCCGAGGAATTTCAAATTGCCCATCGCATTGCAAGAGAGGAAATCAAAAAGGCAAAACAAGAATCATGGAATAGATTCAAAGATAGCATAAGTCCCGAAATGTCTGGAAAAGACATGTGGAGAAATGTAAAATGCCTTACAGAACGCAAGCAAGACATCGCTCATATCATCATCAAAACCGATGACGACACAATAGTCCCAGTTGAGTCAACACCAGAGGTACTTGCCACTCATTTTGCCACCATATCCGCCACAAATAGTTATTCCCCAGAATTTAAGACTATCAAAGCAACAACCGAGTCCATCCCACTAAATTTCAATAGCAGACCCAACATTCATTACAACAGATCCTTTTCCATAGCCGAACTGAATTGTGCTCTTGCAAAGTGCAAAGGCAACTCAGCCGGACCAGACGACATTGGCTATCCACTGCTAAAAAACCTTCCTTCTGAAGGAAAATACCTACTCTTAAAGCTATACAACTTCATCTGGCAGAGTGGCAAAATTCCTCCTCACTGGAAGAAAAGTTTAACAATTCCCATATTAAAGCCCGACAAATCAAAACACAGCCCAAATAGCTACCGACCAATAAGTTTACTAAACTGCATCGGAAAAGTGTTGGAAAGAATGGTAAACCGACGTCTTACCCAAGAACTGGAAGGCAGGAAACTCCTCAGCATAAGTCAACATGCGTTTAGATGCGGATTAGGCACGGAAACTTACTTTGTGCAACTCGAAGAACTACTGGCCAAAGTAAAATCCGATAAACATCATGCCGACTGTGCTATCATCGACTTGGCTAAAGCTTTCGATCGGACATGGAAATACGCAATCATGCGCCAGCTAGCCAGATGGAATTTCGGAGGTAACATGATCACATTCCTCGATGATTTCCTCTCAGACCGTACCTTCGAGGTTCTGATTGGAACGAACAAATCTAGCACTAAAACGCTCGAAAACGGAGTTCCTCAGGGAGCCATCCTTTCTCCAACATTATTTCTGATCAGCATCGAAAGTCTTCTCCGCTCACTACCACCATCCACCACTCCATTGGTTTACGCTGATGATATCGTTCTGATCTCGAGCAATGCAGATAATGGAGTTGCGCGATACAATCTGCAACAGGGACTGCACATCTTATGGGAATGGTCAAAACGTATTGGTTATGACATCGCTGCTGAAAAAAGCAATATAATACACATCTGCAACAAACCACATCCAACCTTACCGCTTTGCCTTAATCAAAGACAAATTCCAGACTGCAAAAAAGTAAAGATACTCGGGATCACAATAGACCAAAAACTCACATTCCAAGCCCACATTAAACAGCTAAAAACTACAGCTACCAAGAAAATCAACCTTTTCCAAATGCTCAGCACAGGAACCCACAAAGCTTCAAAAGATACACTTATCTTCATTATTAATCACTGGTTGCTTCCAAAACTACTGTACGGTATAGAAATAGTATCGATTAAAAAGGAACAGTTTGAAAAAGCAATAAGCCCCATCTACCATGCCGTTCTACGATATGCCATAGGCGCCTTCCGAACCAGCCCCATCGTCTCTATGCTAAGTGAGAGCGGACTTCTTCCACTTAGCCATATAATAACAACTAAATTAGCCGCAACAGCAACAAGAATTAAAGAAAAGAATATCCAAGCACCATCATTCCTCAATAGAGCCAACTCCAAACTTTTCGCTATAACAAACTGCAATATCCCGGATATCACAACACTGTTACATATTGGCACTAGGCCGTGGTACCATGAACCCCCTAACATAGACTGGCATTTTAAAAACAACCTTAAAGCAGGTTGCAATAGTACAATAGCACAAAAACATTTCATAGAACACACAAACAACAAATACATGAAGCACAACCACATTTACACCGATGGATCCGTCGATGGAGCAGCAGCAGGATTCGGGATTTACTCACCCATTGATAAAATAGCGTCCAAACTGCCGGATCACACTTCCATCTTTACGGCAGAAACGTTGGCAATAATCCAGGCAGTTGAAGATACTCTGCGCTCTGACCTGGAAAACGTCATCTTTACCGACAGCGCAAGTGTCCTCTCGGCACTAGAGCATGGAACATGTAAGGACCCAAACATCCAAAAGCTCTACCAGGTCACTAGCCCACACATAAATCAGGATCAACAACTCACCATCTGTTGGATACCTGGTCACGCTGGTATCAAAGGCAACGAGATCGCCGACCGCCTCGCCAACAAAGGCCGAAGAAAAACATCAACCTACAACACCTCGCTGCCTAAAAGAGACGCAATTATCTATATAAATGGAAAAATAAGAGAGGCGTGGGAAAAGGAATGGTTTAAAACCAAGAACAACTTCCTTCGGCTAGTGAAATCAACAACTACACCATGGCCATCAGTAATAAAACATCGAGACCAAAAGATCCTTACTCGATTAAGAATAGGCCACACTAGACTGACCCACAGCCATCTCATCGAACGATCCAGTCCTCCTCTCTGCCAATTCTGCGGGACCACTATAACAATATTCCACCTCTTAACAGAATGCCACGGATACACACAACTTCGTAAGACTTGCCATCTTGACTCCAACATAGACTCAATACTTTCACTTCACCCTCAGAAACAAGAAAATCTACTAAAATTTCTAAAACTATCACATTTATTCCATCAACTATAACAATCTAATAGTCTAACTTTTCCCCACAAAGAGGCGAAAGAACTCCGCAGGAGCCAAAGCCTCTCTAAACCATACTAACAACAACAACAACATTATAAAAAGACCATAAAAAGACCCTTCTCAAAATCATTCTTGTGCGAGCGGTTAACCCGGACGGACGTGTTTTTGTTCAACTCCAGTGTCTACGCCAACGGTCTCGGGAGAGAACGTTGGCAAGAAGTGAAAATACCGTTACTTTTTGTGTGTGATCTCGGGAGAGAAAAAACCACAGTGCCAGCTGCGCGCGTTGATATTTGTTCAGTGAGAGTGACACATACACACGCACACACGACACAGTTTGGAACGTGCGACAAGCACAGCGCTTTGGCGCCAAGAACGTCGTTCGCTGCGTAAGCAGTGAAGCCGGTGTTTTTCGTGCCATTTTACCCCGCTACTCGGGAGAGTAACGAGTGAAATTATCTTATTTGTCTTGCATTAAAATTCTATTGTTTTTATTATTCCGAAATTGTAAATATTAGTCTTAAATTTAATTGAACTTTCGCTTTTCAGGAACACTTTTTTACTTTATTTTTTTTATATATATATACCTCATATACATTATATACATTGCATTGAACTAAATAATACTAACCAACCCGGCAAAATGCCGGGACCCTCGCATCCTGTACGGGATGCACTTCCGCCCGAGCCTCCCCAGAGAGCTCGATCATTACCACCATGGATGGACCGTAATAACGAGTTTGGGGACATGAAGTTCCTCGTTCTCGAGCCGTTGAAAGGCTTTAAGCTCCCGCAAAACCCATGGATCATTTCAAAGAGCATTACCAACGTGGTTGGAGAGCTTACCGAAAGCAGCCACTCGATGGAATTTGGGCAGAAATATCTCATCAAAACCCGAAACCTTGCGCAGTACACAAAAATGCAAAGCATCACGCAACTCATCGACGGTACGAAAGTATCCATCACCCCTCACGCTACGTTGAACACAGTCCTGTGCGTAATATTCGCCCCGGAGCTGAAAGGACTGAAGGACGAAGAAATTCTGCTGAACATGGAAAGTCAAAACGTCAAGCAAGTCCGACGATTCACCCGAAAGGTGAATGACGAAATACAACCAACGAACTCTTTCCTGATACGCGTGGAAGCTGGAAAAATACCGGAATCCCTTCGCGTAGGGCTGTTGCAGGTGCGAACGAAACCATACTACCCAAAACCAATGCTGTGCTACAAATGCGCCAGCTTTGGGCACACAAAAGTACGCTGCTCAAAGGGACAGGTCTGTGGAAACTGCGGAACCGCAGCACACGGAGAATGTTCGACCCATCCCGCTTGCGTGAACTGCAAAGGCGAACACAGCGCGTTCTCTCGCGAATGCCCTGCGTTCCAATTTGAAGAACAAGTCATAAAAATAAAAGTCGACCACAACTGCACCTACAAGGAAGCTCGGCAAATGGCACTCCAACAACATCAGCAAACAAGTGCTGTACAGCAGCGAATCACATTTGCGCAACAAACTACAACGGTGGATGAAAAAGACATCAAAATCAAGCGGCTCGAAGAAGAACAGAACGAACTGAAGAAAACGATCCTAGAACAGATGAAAAAAATGGATACCCAGAGCAAGCTCATCGAAGCTCTTCTGAAGAAACTGAAAGAACCAAATGTAAATTTACAGAATAATAAGAATAACACAACTAACGAAGCCACAACACAAATCGAAGAAAATCAAAGCAAGACCCAATCCAACAATGTCTGCAACAGCAACAACAATATTGAAGCAACGGATAACCCCGAAACCGACAACGAAACGAATGACCAGGAAACGATGTCTACATCCGACACAGAATCAGAAAATTCGGCCGCATCCATCATTTCAGCACAATCCCGCAAACGAAACCACAACTGGAAAACGTTTCATCAGAAGAAGAAGAATTAAGAAATGCAGTGAAAAACATGGCATCCAACGAAATCGCAGTCATCTCGCCCATCGCTTCTCCCACTCTTCCCTCGGAACAACGATCACCAACTGCCAAACCATCGAAGAAAAAACATCGCCACTGAATTTATTCTCCTTTCCTCTTACCCTAATTGTTTACTGACCTAAACCATAATAATGCTCTCCTCAACCAATAATACTAATGACACAAACAAACCATTCCTACTAAACTGGAACATAAGAGGAATGAACACTAACCTCTACGAACTTCAACTACTAATAAACGAATACAAACCTGCCGTCATAACACTTCAAGAAGTTCGCGATCCGCCTAATACCAACCATTCTCCACTTAACCACTACAATTGGTCCTACAAGCTTTCTCCAACTAACCCACATCACAGTGTTGCAATAGGTGTACATAAATCTATTCCCTTCAAATTAATAAAAACTAACACCAATCTTTCCGCAATAGCAGTCAACATAAAGTCTCCCATAGACATGACCATTGTCTCACTCTACATGCCCCCTAGAGCTACCTTCAACCAATCCGAACTTAACTCTTTTCTTAACCTTTTTTCCCATCCCTTGCTAATAGCAGGAGATCTTAATGCAGAAGATAAAAACCTTAGAATCTCTAAAACTAACAGAAAATTCAATAGACTCAATAACATTTTTACTAACCATAATCTCTCTTTCATTTCTAACCCTAACCCAACCCGACTATGTATCTCATCAGGTACAGAATCCTTCCTTGACTATGTCATCTCATCCTTCTCCCTTCTTAACGAACTTAAACTATACGTATTGGCGGACACACATGGCAGTGATCACTATCCGATCATCGTGAAAAGTAAACCATCGCTTCCGGAAAACAAACAACGACCAAAATGGAAATATGAAAATGCCGATTGGACATCATACCAAATTAATGTACTGATACACCTACATTCAGACCCCCAGCCCACAGAAGGAAACATCATTAAAATCATAAACGATGCAGCAGCGAAATCAATACCAAAATCAAAGGGCAAACCTGGCAAGCGAAGTGTTCACTGGTGGAACGACACTGTCGCTAAAGCCATAAAAAAGAGACGTAAAGCGCTCCGAAAACTGCAGAATGCCAAGAAAAACCAAGACCACACCCATATCCCTACCCTCTCCGAGGAATTTCAAATTGCCCATCGCATTGCAAGAGAGGAAATCAAAAAGGCAAAACAAGAATCATGGAATAGATTCAAAGATAGCATAAGTCCCGAAATGTCTGGAAAAGACATGTGGAGAAATGTAAAATGCCTTACAGAACGCAAGCAAGACATCGCTCATATCATCATCAAAACCGATGACGACACAATAGTCCCAGTTGAGTCAACACCAGAGGTACTTGCCACTCATTTTGCCACCATATCCGCCACAAATAGTTATTCCCCAGAATTTAAGACTATCAAAGCAACAACCGAGTCCATCCCACTAAATTTCAATAGCAGACCCAACATTCATTACAACAGATCCTTTTCCATAGCCGAACTGAATTGTGCTCTTGCAAAGTGCAAAGGCAACTCAGCCGGACCAGACGACATTGGCTATCCACTGCTAAAAAACCTTCCTTCTGAAGGAAAATACCTACTCTTAAAGCTATACAACTTCATCTGGCAGAGTGGCAAAATTCCTCCTCACTGGAAGAAAAGTTTAACAATTCCCATATTAAAGCCCGACAAATCAAAACACAGCCCAAATAGCTACCGACCAATAAGTTTACTAAACTGCATCGGAAAAGTGTTGGAAAGAATGGTAAACCGACGTCTTACCCAAGAACTGGAAGGCAGGAAACTCCTCAGCATAAGTCAACATGCGTTTAGATGCGGATTAGGCACGGAAACTTACTTTGTGCAACTCGAAGAACTACTGGCCAAAGTAAAATCCGATAAACATCATGCCGACTGTGCTATCATCGACTTGGCTAAAGCTTTCGATCGGACATGGAAATACGCAATCATGCGCCAGCTAGCCAGATGGAATTTCGGAGGTAACATGATCACATTCCTCGATGATTTCCTCTCAGACCGTACCTTCGAGGTTCTGATTGGAACGAACAAATCTAGCACTAAAACGCTCGAAAACGGAGTTCCTCAGGGAGCCATCCTTTCTCCAACATTATTTCTGATCAGCATCGAAAGTCTTCTCCGCTCACTACCACCATCCACCACTCCATTGGTTTACGCTGATGATATCGTTCTGATCTCGAGCAATGCAGATAATGGAGTTGCGCGATACAATCTGCAACAGGGACTGCACATCTTATGGGAATGGTCAAAACGTATTGGTTATGACATCGCTGCTGAAAAAAGCAATATAATGCACATCTGCAACAAACCACATCCAACCTTACCGCTTTGCCTTAATCAAAGACAAATTCCAGACTGCAAAAAAGTAAAGATACTCGGGATCACAATAGACCAAAAACTCACATTCCAAGCCCACATTAAACAGCTAAAAACTACAGCTACCAAGAAAATCAACCTTTTCCAAATGCTCAGCACAGGAACCCACAAAGCTTCAAAAGATACACTTATCTTCATTATTAATCACTGGTTGCTTCCAAAACTACTGTACGGTATAGAAATAGTATCGATTAAAAAGGAACAGTTTGAAAAAGCAATAAGCCCCATCTACCATGCCGTTCTACGATATGCCATAGGCGCCTTCCGAACCAGCCCCATCGTCTCTATGCTAAGTGAGAGCGGACTTCTTCCACTTAGCCATATAATAACAACTAAATTAGCCGCAACAGCAACAAGAATTAAAGAAAAGAATATCCAAGCACCATCATTCCTCAATAGAGCCAACTCCAAACTTTTCGCTATAACAAACTGCAATATCCCGGATATCACAACACTGTTACATCTTGGCACTAGGCCGTGGTACCATGAACCCCCTAACATAGACTGGCATTTTAAAAACATCCTTAAAGCAGGTTGCAATAGTACAATAGCACAAAAACATTTCATAGAACACACAAACAACAAATACATGAAGCACAACCACATTTACACCGATGGATCCGTCGATGGAGCAGCAGCAGGATTCGGGATTTACTCACCCATTGATAAAATAGCGTCCAAACTGCCGGATCACACTTCCATCTTTACGGCAGAAACGTTGGCAATAATCCAGGCAGTTGAAGATACTCTGCGCTCTGACCTGGAAAACGTCATCTTTACCGACAGCGCAAGTGTCCTCTCGGCACTAGAGCATGGAACATGTAAGGACCCAAACATCCAAAAGCTCTACCAGGTCACTAGCCCACACATAAACCAGGATCAACAACTCACCATCTGTTGGATACCTGGTCACGCTGGTATCAAAGGCAACGAGATCGCCGACCGCCTCGCCAACAAAGGCCGAAGAAAAACATCAACCTACAACACCTCGCTGCCTAAAAGAGACGCAATTATCTATATAAATGGAAAAATAAGAGAGGCGTGGGAAAAGGAATGGTTTAAAACCAAGAACAACTTCCTTCGGCTAGTGAAATCAACAACTACACCATGGCCATCAGTAATAAAACATCGAGACCAAAAGATCCTTACTCGATTAAGAATAGGCCACACTAGACTGACCCACAGCCATCTCATCGAACGATCCAGTCCTCCTCTCTGCCAATTCTGCGGGACCACTATAACAATATTCCACCTCTTAACAGAATGCCACGGATACACACAACTTCGTAAGACTTGCCATCTTGACTCCAACATAGACTCAATACTTTCACTTCACCCTCAGAAACAAGAAAATCTACTAAAATTTCTAAAACTATCACATTTATTCCATCAACTATAACAATCTAATAGTCTAACTTTTCCCCACAAAGAGGCGAAAGAACTCCGCAGGAGCCAAAGCCTCTCTAAACCATACTAACAACAACAATTATAAAAAGACCCTTCTCAAAGAGAACATCGTGTTGTTCGTGATCCCTTACAAACGTTCCCCAATAAAATCGAACCATGTCTGGCCGTGGAAAGGGAGGAAAGGTAAAGGGAAAGGCAAAGTCCCGCTCCAACCGTGCCGGTCTTCAGTTCCCCGTTGGCCGTATTCATCGTCTCCTGCGCAAGGGTAACTATGCCGAGCGCGTCGGTGCCGGAGCGCCCGTGTATCTGGCAGCCGTCATGGAGTACTTGGCCGCTGAAGTGCTTGAGTTGGCCGGAAACGCTGCCCGTGACAACAAGAAGACGCGCATCATCCCGCGTCATCTGCAGCTGGCCATCCGCAACGACGAGGAGTTGAACAAGCTGCTGTCCGGAGTAACCATCGCTCAGGGTGGTGTGCTGCCCAACATTCAGGCCGTGCTGCTGCCCAAGAAGACCGAAAAGAAGGCTTAAACTGTGTGACAAAGCCTCCTTCATCTCAAACCCAAAACCGTCCTTTTCAGGGCGACAAATAACTTTGCCAAAGACATTTTATTCGATTCATGCTGATATGGGACAACCAGAAGTAAGAACATTATCTAATATAGAACCGTGCTTGAAAGTGTGTAAAAAATGTAAATGAAAAAATGTGCCTTCCTTTGGCACATAAAGTATCATTAACTGTTTTCAATTCTGTTACCCCTCACTTCGATTTCTACAAAATGCAGCATATCAGAAGCGATGTGTTACATTTTCCAGGTAGCTTTGTCAAGAGGGTTGGTTTTACCATAACAAATGCAAGCAGTGATACCTGTGTGTTGACCTTTTTTCTGGAAACGGTAAAGGACACGTTTACCTGATTTATCGTTAACTACGGGAAAATGTTAAAAGTGTTGGTTGTCGAAAAATGTTGTGTGTTCAGGTAAGGCTAGGTTCTCAGAACAGTTTGGCTTTCAATATATCGGGAAACGTTGGAAATGGCTTTAAAAAAGTTGGACCAAAGATTAGGAACATTCATATAGATAAACATCCTCAATAATGTTTCCCTTCACCCTTCATTTAAATAACCATGTGCATATTTCTGGAATTTATAGTATATTTTTAAACAATATTTTCATTAGCAATGTAGGAATGCCAATAAAATACATTAAATTGAAATTCCCCTAACGCATGTGCAACTCCACATTCAATAACGCCATCTAGTGGGGATCAAAATCCCTACAACCAGTCGTAACGCCATCTTAATAATTGGTAAAAGTAAGGCTCAGCCCTTTACGTTACAAAGGAGAAACGTTACTTGCCTTTCAAAATTCCCAAGCATCATTTAATAGAGGTTGTGTCAGCTTGGCTACCGGCCAGTGTACACCTTATAAATTTTAAAATATTTTACATTTCGATGAAAGTATAAATTATTTGTTTGAGGATAAATCGATATCAGTGAGATTAAATTATTTAATTACAAGTTAAAAAAGATCAGGTTTTTCATTAATGCACTATAATTTAAGCAAAAAAGTCTTACAGTTTAAAGGTCTTAAAACCTTTAAAGCTTTTAATTCGAGTTACGTTGCCAAAGCAAAAAATATAAATTATTTAAAGTATATCCAAAGAAATTCAATATAAGAAATAAATTTAAAGCCTATTAAGATAACGTTAATGGCGATTTTGAATGATGGTTGCTTTGGATGCGAGGGCTCTTTTGAAATGGCGCTTATCGTTTTAATAGATCCTTTCATAATTTTCAAAATTCTAGTTTTACCAAAAGATTGGCAAATAAAAAATTGGTTTTTTGTGATAACATTTCTAAGTTTATTGATTGTTATAAAAATATTTCTTGAAGTTGTTTTAACTCGCATTGATGCAAAAAATATTAAGATAATAATAGTGTTATAACTTTTCATTATCATAAATTATCAATGAGTCATATCTTTAAAAAATCTTTTTATATTTGTTCAAAATAGGTCTTTTCTCATTATTGCATACAAATAATCAATATTAAGACATGATTAATAATCTATCAGTTTGCTTATCCCCGATGGTAAAACCAGGCGTTAAAAAAATGCTGCTTGAGTTTGCGCTAAACAGGCGTTACGTGTAACGCTAGCGTAACGTAGAGGGCGGATGTTCATGAGATCGCAGGGTGTTTGTCCTGGATAATAACTGGGAAACATTTGTATGATAACGAAAGCTGGAGAACAATCACCAATTGTTAAAATTAAAACGGAAATATCGCTCGCGGAGCATCGCTACGTTATTATAAAAAATTAAGTCAGTATCCCAAGAAAATATATGGCATTCAGTTAACATCCTAGATGTTGGAGGTTGAGTTAATTTCTACATCTTTATACCATCCTGCTAGCAAATCTTGCATAAAGTATTTGGCGGGAAGCTCTTGCTTGACACTTGTTAACGCTCTCTGGAGAATATGGAAAATTTGCAAATTTTTGCTCTTATAGAAAACTCAAGCGGTGAGATTTATCTTTTCTAGGGCGCAATCCTGCATAATGCTTCGTAAACTAAACTGTAAACTAAAATATAATTTAGATTTTTTATTTACATTTATAAACTTCACACCACAATTGCGTTAGATTGCAGCCACTTTAGGCATTTTCGGCAATTAATATTGTTTTACTTATGCAATTTCAATTCAAAAATCTTCAAATTAACACACAATACATATTTTAAGTGTTTTCAAAGTCTGATGATGGAAACTGTTTTAAGGTTTTGAGTTGAGGCAATGTTTTGTGTGTGCGCGGAAACGGTGTTGTTGTGATCAAAAATAAAGAAAAGAAATAGAATATATAGAAACGAAAAAACGAATTTGTTGAAAAGAAGCTTTTTGTTATAATTATTTTTATCTATTCCGAAAGTTTTCAAGCTCACATCAGCATGCATAATATTCTCGTTTCTATAATTAATGCTATAGAACAGTGATAACAAAAACGCATCGAAAGGCATAATTAGTTTGACTGTCAATTAACAACATTAATAAACAACATAACATTAACTGTGGATGCGTCTCACTTAGCTATTTAAAAAAGTCAGTTAATTTTTATAAAAGATCGTTATATCCCACATTAGTCGATCTTAATTATATGTTGAATAAATTTCTGGTTCTTAACATGCTTATTGGGACCTGAAAGTTCTATTTATTAATAATGACGGGCCTTCGAAAGATCCGCTAACAAGTTTGTACATAAATAAGCACTTTTTTCTTCTATGTTGCAAAGGTTCTATTCCAAATAACAGGCACCTTGTACGGTAAGAGGGACAAACAGAATTACGAGACGTCGGGAGACGATAAAACAATGAACGAGTAAGCTTGCGTTGAACCGATTCTAGCCTATATTTTAAATGTAGCTGTGTCGGTGTCCAGATAAAACTAGCAAATTCTAGAGTAGGACGGACAATTGCACAATACACAGCTTTTTTACTGAATGGATCTTTGAAGTCTTTCTTAACACGCAAAATGAATCCTAACAAACGGAAAGCTTTTGAAAGTATTGCTTCATAGTGGCTCTATAACGTTAGTCTGCTATCTAAATGAGCGCTTAAATCATGAATCACAGTTTTACGCGGCTATGATTTATCATCAATTTTATATTCGCAAATAATGTGAATTCTTTTCCTAGTGTAGGATAAAACAGAGCATTTTGATATGTTGAGACGCATATAATTGGAAATACACAACGCGTTAAATCGAATTAAACAGATTTGAAGAGTTAAAGAATTGGTTTGATCGGATACCGGTAGGAACATTTTCATATCACCTGCATAAAACAATTGTTCGCAATCCGGCATAACGTGAATAACATCATTTATGAAAATGTTAAAAAGAAAAGGGCCGAGAATGCTGCATTGTGGAACAGACGGGTTGGTGAATGGTGCAGATAGAGAGGAGGAAATAATCACAGTAATATGCTTATCACTTAAATAATACGAGAGCAAATGAACGAGCGCGCTATTAACTCCGTAGCTTGATAGTTTTGAAATTAGCATTGAGTGATTTACGGATTCAAAGGCAGCATTGACGCTGTTAGCTGTCATAATAAATTCACAAACCTAATGTAAACGGTGTCACTTTTTTCACCCGTTTTTCTTCTTTTGATGAGTTATCCCAAGTATCAATGAACGATGCGCATGTGTAAGTCAAATTTGAGCTGATGCAAAAAACGGTATGTTCCACGCGGCGATTATTGCTTCAAAAGGATGAAAGGTTTGTGCTGAAAAGGAAAATACTTTTTAATTAGAAAATTTAAATAGTAAAATCTTAAGAAAGAATGGAAAATGATTCGTTTTAACAAACGCTTCAGTCGTCGCTTTTATGTACGATTCAAACGCATACGTATAAGTTAAAAAAGCACATTTACAAAACGCCATTTCATATAAATGCACTGAATATGCAGCAGTGTGAGTGCTTGTTATGCGAGTAATATGTTATACGCACGCCATTCGAAGCCATCATAAAATTTTTTTCTCAAATATAATTGTCGCATGTTGCGAAAGACACAGCTCTTGAGTAATGTATTGTGGTCCTGAAAAGGACCGTTTGATTTGAGACTCCATTTGGAGGTTTGTTAGAGCACGTTGAATTTAACCTCCAAAACCGTACAGAGTACGGCCCTGACGCTTCAGAGCATACACCACATCCATAGCGGTGACGGTCTTGCGCTTGGCGTGTTCAGTGTAAGTGACAGCATCACGGATCACATTCTCCAGAAACACTTTCAGGACGCCACGGGTTTCCTCGTAGATGAGGCCGGAGATACGTTTCACTCCTCCACGCCGAGCCAAACGGCGGATGGCGGGCTTGGTAATGCCCTGGATGTTATCTCGCAGCACTTTTCGGTGACGCTTGGCTCCTCCTTTACCCAGGCCTTTTCCTCCCTTTCCTCTTCCAGTCATGATGAGCACAGGATGGTACGTTCACGATGTTCACACTTTAAATTGACGATCACGAATGAGCGTCTTCGAGCTCAACGTCCCTATTTATACTTTTTCATTCACGCATTCCCTCTTGCTCTTAAGATGAGAGAAAATGAGGGTCGACAAGCGCATAAATAGAGCTGTTGTTCGAGCAGTTTCATCATTCAACGTTCAACTTTTCTCAAAAGAACACGTTCGCTCAGTGCTCAACGAAACCTACGCTCCCGAAGTAAAATGGCTCGTACCAAGCAAACCGCTCGTAAATCGACTGGAGGTAAGGCTCCTCGCAAGCAGCTGGCCACCAAGGCTGCTCGTAAAAGTGCCCCGGCCACCGGAGGAGTGAAGAAGCCGCATCGTTACCGTCCGGGAACGGTGGCCCTCCGAGAAATCCGTCGCTACCAGAAGTCGACCGAGCTGCTCATCCGCAAGCTGCCCTTCCAGCGCTTGGTGCGTGAGATCGCCCAGGACTTCAAGACTGATCTCCGCTTCCAGAGCTCAGCCGTGATGGCGCTGCAGGAAGCCAGCGAGGCGTACCTGGTTGGTCTGTTCGAAGACACGAATCTGTGCGCCATCCACGCCAAGCGCGTCACCATCATGCCCAAGGACATCCAGCTGGCCCGTCGCATCCGCGGAGAGCGTGCCTAAATCGTCCATGCATCCGGAAGCGGTCCCTGTCTAAACGGGGTATTTCCTTCTCAAAACGGTCCTTTTCAGGACCACCAATACTGTTGAACATATCAAGAATTATCTTTCGATTACTATAATGAAATGGTACATGTGAAGGCAAGCTAACACGTATGTCGTTTAGTAATAACGAGATAATGATGAAAAGGGGGAATATTCGTTTCAAACAATCATCGTTATGGGAGGTAATTTAACTTTTTCTTGACAAAGTTTCGCTTTTTAATAAGGCAGCTAAGGATTTTGACAATATTAACCAATATTATATTACCACTTATATTACCTATGACTATATTCAACATTAAAATCGAACAAATCTATTACAACATTTATACACCAGCTGCAATTGGTTGCTTTGTCGATAAATTATCCTCGTATGCGCGAGAAAAATTTAAATTAAAAAAATGATTCTCATACCACGAGCGAAACGACTTCTATTCATAATTCATGATACACGAAACTCCATGTACAATTTCACCTCGCAAAACGCTTCCAACCAGTGCGGACTTTTTTTTAATGTTTTTGTAAACGTGCTAAGGTTCTATTTAACATTAATATTTACAATGAACAGCGCAGAACTTTAATGTCAATCACAGCATCATTGTTTCCAATGATGTGGAAGACATAGTTCGCAAACAAACTACATTACAGGCAAACGCAACAAACTGAACAATAACGTTGACGAAGACGGACACCCTGAAATTACAGCGCTAATTCGCTGGTGCAGATGAAACGAAGGATAATTCTTTGTTTGAATGCGATTTGTGGTCCTGAAAAGGACCGATTTGAGAGAACGAAGCCAATCATTTCAGTGGCTTACTTCGAGCTGGTGTACTTTGTGACAGCCTTCGTTCCTTCGGAGACGGCGTGCTTGGCAAGCTCACCAGGCAGCAGCAGACGAACAGCGGTTTGGATTTCGCGGGACGTGATCGTCGAACGTTTGTTGTAGTGCGCCAAGCGGGACGCCTCAGCAGCAATGCGTTCGAAGATATCGTTGACGAAACTGTTCATGATGCTCATGGCCTTCGAAGAGATGCCAGTATCCGGGTGGACTTGCTTCAACACTTTGTAGATGTAAATAGCGTAGCTTTCCTTGCGGGTCTTGCGCTTCTTTTTCTTGTCGGACTTGGAAATATTTTTCTGGGCTTTGCCAGACTTCTTCGCAGCTTTTCCACTGGTTTTGGGTGCCATTTCGACGGAAAAATTCACTCAACACTGGGACACGATGTGTTCGATTCAACGGGTGATTGCGTTCTAGACAAATTCCGAGCTCTCCGATCGCTTATAACGGGCCGTGAGAGAGGATACGTATCGTGCAGCTCGAAAAATTCCAAACGAGTATCGCGCAGCTCGAATAAGCTGCTATATAAGCATCGGTCGAGTCAAAATTGCTCCATTATAAAAAGACCCTTCTCAAAGAGAACATCGTGTTGTTCGTGATCCCTTACAAACGTTCCCCAATAAAATCTAACCATGTCTGGCCGTGGAAAGGGAGGAAAGGTAAAGGGAAAGGCAAAGTCCCGCTCCAACCGTGCCGGTCTTCAGTTCCCCGTTGGCCGTATTCATCGTCTCCTGCGCAAGGGTAACTATGCCGAGCGCGTCGGTGCCGGAGCACCCGTGTATCTGGCAGCCGTCATGGAATACTTGGCCGCTGAAGTGCTTGAGTTGGCCGGAAACGCTGCCCGTGACAACAAGAAGACGCGCATCATCCCGCGTCATCTGCAGCTGGCCATCCGCAACGACGAGGAGTTGAACAAGCTGCTGTCCGGAGTAACCATCGCTCAGGGTGGTGTGCTGCCCAACATTCAGGCCGTGCTGCTGCCCAAGAAGACCGAAAAGAAGGCTTAAACTGTGTAACAAAGCTTCCTTCATCTCAAACCCAAAACCGTCCTTTTCAGGGCGACAAATAACTTTGCCAAAGACATTTTATTCGATTTATGCTGATATGGGACAACCAGAAGTAAGAACATTTTCTAATATAGAACGATGCTTGAAAGTGTGCATAAAATATAAATGAAAAAATGTGCCTCCTTTGGGCACAAATAGCATCATTTACTGTTTTCAATTCTCTAACCCTGCGAATTATGTAAAATACAGCATATCAGAAGCGATGTGTTAAATTTTCCAGGTAGCTTGGTAAAGAGGGTTGGTTTTACCATAGCAAATGCAAGCAGTGATACCTGTGTGTTGACCTTTTTTCTGGAAACGCTAAAGGACACTTATACCTGATTTATCGTTAACTACGGGAAAATGTTAAAAGTATTGGTCGAAAAATGTTGTGTGTTCAGGTAAGGCTAGGTTCTCTCAAAAGTTTGACTTGGCAAATTTATTGGGAAACGTTGAAAATGGCTTTAAAATAGGTGGACCAAAGATTAGGAACATTCATATAACATACATACTCAATAATGTTTCCCTTCACCCCTCATTTAAATAACCATATAAATATATGTAGCATTTTATAGTAGTTTTTTAAACAATATTTTCATTTGCAATGTAGGGATGCCAATAAAATACAATAAATTGAAATGCCCCTAACGCATATGAAACTCCACATTCAATAACGCCATCTAGTGGTGATCAAAGTCCCTGAAACCAGTCGTAACGCCATCTTAATAATTGGTAAAAGTAAGGCTCAGCCCTTTACCTTACAAAGGAGAAACATTACTTGCCTTTTAAAATTCCCAAGCTGCATTTCATAGAGGGTTGGTCATCCACGCGACCGATCGCTGTGCATAAGTTAAATAAGAAATATTTTACATTTCGAATAAAATAACAATAATTTGCTTTGGGATAGATCGATATCAGTGAGATTAAATAGTTTAATTACAAGTTAAAAAAATATAAGTGTTTTCATTCATGCACTATAATTCAAGCAAAAAAGTCTTACAGTTTAAAGGTCTTAAAACCCTCTAAGCTTATAATTGGAGTAACGT
Source organism: Anopheles merus (assembly GCF_017562075.2). Taxonomy (NCBI): domain Eukaryota; kingdom Metazoa; phylum Arthropoda; class Insecta; order Diptera; family Culicidae; genus Anopheles; species Anopheles merus. The sequence continues at coordinate 76,025 of NW_024427614.1, read as the reverse complement.
TGCCAAAGTAAAAAATATAATTTATTTTAAGTATATCCAAAGAAATTAAATATGTGCAATTGATTTATAGCCTATTAACATAACGTTTATGGTGATTTTGAATGACGGTCGCTATGGATGCGAGGGCTCTTTTGAAATGGCGCTCATCGAGTTTAATAAATCCGTTCATAATTTTCACAATTCTAGTTTTACCAAAAGATTGGCAAATAAAAAATGAGTTGTTTGTAATAACATTTCTAAGTTTATTGATTGTTATAAAAGTATTTCTTGAAGTTGTTATAACTCGCATTGATGCAAAAAATATTAAGATAATAATAGTGTTATAACTTTTCATTATCATAAATTATCAATGAGTCATATCTTTAAAAAATCTTTTTATATTTGTTCAAAATAGGTCTTTTCTCATTATTGCATACAAATAATCAATATTAAGACATGATTAATAATCTATCAGTTTGCTTATCCCCGATGGTAAAACCAGGCGTTAAAAAAATGCTGCTTGGGTTTGCGCTAAACAGGCGTTACGTGTAACGCTAGCGTAACGTAGAGGGCGGATGTTCATGAGATCGCAGGGTGTTTGTTCTGGATAATAACTGGGAAACATTTGTATGATAACGAAAGCTGGAGAACAATCACCAATTGTTAAAATTAAAACGGAAACATCGCTCGCGGAGCATCGCTACGTTATTATTCAAAATGAAGTCAGTATCCCAATCCCATCAGTAAGAAAATATATGGAATTCAGTTAACATCCTAGATGTTGGAGGTTGAGTTAATTTCTACATCTTTATACCATCCTGCTAGCAAATCTTGCATAAAGTATTTGGCGGGAAGCTCTTGCTTGACACTTGTTAACGCTCTCTGGAGAATATGGAAAATTTGCAAATTTTTGCTCTTATAGAAAACTCGAGTGGCGAGATTTATCTTTTCTAGGGCGCAATCCTTCATAATGCTTCGTAAACTAAAATATAATTAATTTTTTTTTATACATTCATAAACTTCACACCATAATTGCGTTGAATTGCAGCCACTTTAGGCATTTTCGGCAAATAAATTTTGTTTTACTTATGCAATTTCCATTGGCAAAACTATTGTATTAATCACAAACCAATCGCAAACCTTGTACATTTGCAAAAAATCAAGATTCTCATTATTTTACTCGAAGCATTATTAAATATCATTAATCTGCATGGAAATTTTGATTCGTTTCCTGGACAGTTTCGAGCTCATTTTTCAAATTGCAAACGATTTGATACATATTCCGAACAGGCTTAAGATTCCTTCAAAAATCTTCAAATTAACACACAATACATATTTTAAGTTTTTCAAAGTCTGATGATGGAAACTGTTTTAAGGTTTTGAGTTGAGGCAATGTTTTGTGTGTGCGCGGAAATGGTGTTATTGTGATCAAAAATAAAGAAAAGAAATAGAATATTTAGAAACGAAAAAACGAATTTGTTGGAAAGAAGCTTTTTGTTATAATTATTTTTATCTATTCCGAAAGTTTTCAAGCTAACATAAGCATGCATAACATTCTCGTCTCAATAATGAATGCTATAGAACAGTGCTAACAAAAACGCATCGAAAGGCATGATTAGTTAAACTGTCAATTAACCAAATAAATAAACAACATAACATAAACTGTGGATGCGTCTCACTTAGCTATGTAAAAAAGTCAGTAAATTTTTTTAAAAGATCGTTATATCCAACATAAGTCGATCTTAATTCTATATTGAATTTGGTCCTGGTTCTTAACATTCTTATTGGGGCCTGAAAGTTCTATTTATCAAAAATACGGGCCTTCGAAAGATCCGCTAACAAGTTTGTATGTAAACAAGCACTTCTTGCTTCTATGTTGCAGAGGTTCTATTCCAAATAACAGGCAACTTGTACGGTAAGAGGGACCAACAGAATTACGAGACGTTGGGAGACGATAAAACAATGAAACAATGAGTGATACCTGTGTGTTGACCTTTTTTCTGGAAACGCTAAAGGACACTTATACCTGATTTATCGTTAACCACGGGAAAATTTAAAAGTGTTGGTCGAAAAATGTTGTGTGTTCAGGTAAGGCAAGGTTCTCTCAAAAGTTTGACTTGGCAAATTTATTGGGAAACGTTGGAAATGGCTTTAAAAAAGTTGTACCAAAGATTAGGAACATTCATATAAATAAACATCCTCAATAATGTTTCCCTTCACCCTTCATTTAAATAAGCATATAAATATATGTAGCATTTTATAATATTTTTTAAACAATATTTTCATTTGCAATGTAGGAATGCCAATAAAATACAATGTAATGACATGCCCCTAACGCATATGAAACTCCACATTCAATAACGCCATCTAGTTGTGATCAAAGTCCCTGCAACCAGTCGTAACGCCATCTTAATAATTGGTAAAAGTAAGGCTCAGCCCTTTACCTTACAAAGGAGAAACATTACTTGCCTTTTAAAATTCCCAAGCTGCATTTCATAGAGGGTTGGTCATCCACGCGACCGATCGCTGTGCATAAGTTAAATAAGAAATATTTTACATTTCGAATAAAATAACAATAATTTGCTTTGGGATAGATCGATATCAGTGAGATTAAATAGTTTAATTACAAGTTAAAAAAATATAAGTGTTTTCATTCATGCACTATAATTCAAGCAAAAAAGTCTTACAGTTTAAAGGTCTTAAAACCCTCTAAGCTTATAATTGGAGTAACGTTGCCAAAGTAAAAAATATAATTTATTTTAAGTATATCCAAAGAAATTAAATATATGCAATTAATTTAAAGCCTATTAAGAACGTTTATGGCGATTTTGAATGATGGTTGCTTTGGATGCGAGGGCTCTTTTGAAATGGCGCTTATCGAGCTTAAAAAATCCGTTCATAATTTTCAATATTCTAGTTTTACCAAAAGATTTGCAAATAAAAAATTAGTTTTTTGTAATAACATTTCGAAGTTTATTGATTGTTATAAAAGTATTTCTTGAAGTTGTTATAACTCGCATTGATGCAAAAAATATTAAGATAATAATAGTGTTATAACTTTTCATTATCATAAATTATCAATGAGTCATATCTTTAAAAAATCTTTTTATATTTGTTCAAAATAGGTCTTTTCTCATTATTGCATACAAATAATCAATATTAAGACATGATTAATAATCTATCAGTTTGCTTATCCCCGATGGTAAAACCAGGCGTTAAAAAAATGCTGCTTGGGTTTGCGCTAAACAGGCGTTACGTGTAACGCTAGCGTAACGTAGAGGGCGGATGTTCATGAGATCGCAGGGTGTTTGTCCTGGATAATAACTGGGAAACATTTGTATGATAACGAAAGCTGGAGAACAATCACCAATTGTTAAAATTAAAACGGAAATATCGCTCGCGGAGCATCGCTACGTGATTATAAAAAATGAAGTCAGTATCCCAAGAAAATATATGGCATTCAGTTAACATCCTAGATTTTAAAGGTTGAGTTCATTTTAATTTTACATCTTCATATCAACCTGCTAGCAAATCTTGCATAAAGTATTTGGCGGGAAGCTCTTGCTTGACACTTGTTAACGCTCTCTGGAGAATATGGAAAATTTGCAAATTTTTGCTCTTATAGAAAACTCGAGTGGCGAGATTTATCTTTTCTAGGGCGCAATCCTTCATAATGCTTCGTAAACTAAAATATAATTAATTTTTTTTTATACATTCATAAACTTCACACCATAATTGCGTTGAATTGCAGCCACTTTAGGCATTTTCGGCAAATAAATTTTGTTTTACTTATGCAATTTCCATTGGCAAAACTATTGTATTAATCACAAACCAATCGCAAACCTTGTACATTTGCAAAAAATCAAGATTCTCATTATTTTACTCGAAGCATTATTAAATATCATTAATCTGCATGGAAATTTTGATTCGTTTCCTGGACAGTTTCGAGCTCATTTTTCAAATTGCAAACGATTTGATACATATTCCGAACAGGCTTAAGATTCCTTCAAAATCTTCAAATTAACACACAATACATATTTTAAGTTTTTCAAAGTCTGATGATGGAAACTGTTTTAAGGTTTTGAGTTGAGGCAATGTTTTGTGTGTGCGCGGAAATGGTGTTATTGTGATCAAAAATAAAGAAAAGAACTAGAATATTTAGAAACGAAAAAACGAATTTGTTGGAAAGAAGCTTTTTGTTATAATTATTTTTATCTATTCCGAAAGTTTTCAAGCTCACATAAGCATGCATAACATTCTCGTTTCAATAATGAATGCTATAGAACAGTGCTAACAAAAACGCATCGAAAGGCATGATTAGTTAAACTGTCAATTAACCAAATAAATAAACAACATAACATAAACTGTGGATGCGTCTCACTTAGCTATGTAAAAAAGTCAGTTAATTTTTATAAAAGATCGTTATATCCAACATAAGTCGATCTTCATTCTATATTGAATTTGGTCCTGGTTCTTAACATTCTTATTGGGGCCTGAAAGTTCTATTTATTAAAAATGACGGGCTTTCGAAGATCCGCTAACAAGTTTGTACATAAATAAGCACTTTTTTCTTCTACGTTGCAGAGGTTCTATTCCAAATAACAGGCAACTTGTACGGTAAGAGGGACCAACAGAATTACGAGACGTTGGGAGACGATAAAACAATGAAACAATGAGTGATACCTGTGTGTTGACCTTTTTTCTGGAAACGCTAAAGGACACTTATACCTGATTTATCGTTAACCACGGGAAAATTTAAAAGTGTTGGTCGAAAAATGTTGTGTGTTCAGGTAAGGCAAGGTTCTCTCAAAAGTTTGACTTGGCAAATTTATTGGGAAACGTTGGAAATGGCTTTAAAAAAGTTGGACCAAAGATTAGGAACATTCATATAGATAAACATCCTCAATAATGTTTCCCTTCACCCTTCATTTAAATAACCATGTGAATATTTCTGGAATTTATAGTATATTTTTAAACAATATTTTCATTTGCAATGTAGGAATGCCAATAAAATACAATAAATTGAAATGTCCCTAACGCATGTGCAACTCCACATTCAATAACGCCATCTAGTGGGGATCAAAATCCCTACAACCAGTCGTAACGCCATCTTAATAATTGGTAAAAGTAAGGCTCAGCCCTTTACGTTACAAAGGAGAAACGTTACTTGCCTTTTAAAATTCCCAAGCTGCATTTCATAGAGGGTTGGTCATCCACGCGACCGATCGCTGTGCATAAGTTAAATAAGAAATATTTTACATTTCGAATAAAATAACAATAATTTGCTTTGGGATAGATCGATATCAGTGAGATTAAATAGTTTAATTACAAGTTAAAAAAATATAAGTGTTTTCATTCATGAACTACAATTCAAGCAATAAAGTCTTACAGTTTAAAGGTCTTAAAACCCTCTAAGCTTATAATTGGAGTAACGTTGCCAAAGTAAAAAATGTAAATTATTTAAAGTATATCCAAAGAAATTAAATATATGCACTTAATTTAAAGCCTATTAAGAACGTTTATGGCGATTTTGAATGATGGTTGCTTTGGATGCGAGGGCTCTTTTGAAATGGCGCTTATCGAGCTTAAAAAATCCGTTCATAATTTTCAATATTCTAGTTTTACCAAAAGATTTGCAAATAAAAAATTAGTTTTTTGTAATAACATTTCTAAGTTTATTGATTGTTATAAAAGTATTTCTTGAAGTTGTTAAGTTAACACGACATCACAGCACCGAAAGCAAAACACCAGCACCGAAACAATGCAACACCATTCATAGCGAAATATGCTATGAACAACAAAGTAATCATCGGAACCAGAACCAGCACCAACATCGTATCAACATCTGGCCAAATCAAATATCTAATAAATAACCGTAGCATAAACATAATAACCATAGCATAAACAATGAAAAGTAGGGAACCGAACATATATAACATGAAATCAGGAAAGTTTAGGCAGTTCTAATCAACATCTTGAGCTCAGAATATGTGCGCGACAAATTGGATAAATAAAATTATTTTTTTATTACAATTCCAACGCATGTGTTCTTAACTGGCGCCCGAATAGGGACCCGATATTGTGAAGTTTTTATAAAATTGTTTTGTGAAGTGACTACGTAAGAGTAATGTTGCAACAGGACAGTTTGTTAAAAACGAGTGTTACCTATCGCCCCGCAAAAAAGTGACATTTTTCAGTGGCAGCAGTTCGTGTGATACCGTAGTATCAACAAGTGGTTAAAAGCTCATCTTGTTGAAAAAAGGAGCCATTATCTACGAACCGAGAAGTACCGCAACATTATCGGGTCAACGCCACGACTGAATGACTTCCACCGTAAGAGGACAGGAGCAGCAGTCGTCATAAGAATTTCAGAAACATCGCCGTAAGAGGATAGATACTGATTTTCTTCGCAGAGAATTCCAGACCATCACCGTAAGAGGCACGAGGCGGAATTTTCATTATCATTTTGAGGTATCCCCTAAAATGAAACTTATGTAAGTAAAAGTGAAAGAAGCGTGAGTACATAAAAATCAAATGCAAAGTGAATCGAAAATATAAAGTGAAAATAATAAGAGTTTCCAAATTGATTTTCAAAAATTTCTATAAAAAAAAACATAAAATTTAAATCAATTTATAGTAATCCTGGACGAATTAATAGAATCACTATATAATTTTTCATTCAAAATGTCTCAACAAGAAGTAGTGCATAGAATTCTAAGCAGACTAGCTGCTTTAGAAGCACAACAACAATCGATACCTGGAGTAATAGATTACTCGGATCCCCCATTACATTTTACGAAAACTGACGGAACAGCCGTAAGCCCTGAATCATTCGATAAAATACCTGATCTTGTAAAAGATTTGCCTGTTTTCTCTGGTGAACCAAGTGAGTTAAATAGCTGGATTGATGATGTTGATGGTATAGTAAAACTATACCAAACCAACAGTACCAATACCGTGGAACAACAAAACAGATTCCACATGGTTTGTAAATTCATTCGAAGAAAAATTAGAGGTGAGGCTAACGATTCTTTAGTGGCCTCAAATGTTGGAATAAATTGGAATTTAATCAAGAAAACCTTAATAACATATTACGGAGAGAAACGTGATCTTGAAACACTTGACTTCCAGATAATGAACGTACAACAAAAGGGTCGATCGTTAGAAGTGTATTATGACGAAGTCAATAGACTATTGTCATTAATAGCAAACCAAATTCATACTGATGATCGATTCTCTCATCCAGAAGCATCTAAAGCTCTGATTGAAACTTACAATAGGAAAGCCATTGATTCCTTCATTAGAGGTCTTGATGGAGATGTGTACAAATTCATAAGAAATTATGAACCCACATCATTGGCCGCTGCTTACAGTTATTGTATTTCATTCCAAAACATCGAGTGTCGGAAAATGCTTACCACACCAAAATCATACATACCACCTTCCGCACCCAGGAATCTTATCCCAATAGTATCAAGGATACCAACAAAACCAAATATGTACAGACCACCAACCACTCCAAACCACCCTAATTCACCAATTTACTACAGACCTCCTACCTATCTAACTCCGCAAAATAGACCAAATCAAAACTTTTACAACCCACATTTACGCATTAGACCACCTGTAATTCCACAGAGAAATCCGTTTAAACCACCAGTCGCACAAAACCCGCCACAACCAGAACCCATGGAAGTTGATAGTTCCATCCGTTCTAAACAGGTAAATTACGGTAATCGTCCTAATTTTTCAGGAACATATAAACCACCATTAAAAAGAACAAGAGCATTTAATATAGAAACAAACACAGGAAACGAGCAAGTAGAATATGAAGAGGAAATGGCACAAACATTAGAAGAATGTGACGATGATGTGCTCTCCGCCCATGATCGATACTTGGCATGCATTAACAGACAAGATGGATCAGAAACATCCGAAAATGGAGAAGAAGCCGAATTGAATTTTTTAGAATGAGTTCCACATTACCATATTTCCTTTACTATGGTAATGCAAAAGAACCATTACGAATCTTAGTAGACACAGGATCTAACAAAAACTATATACATCCAAAATATGCAAAAATTTCTCACGACTTAGAAAAACCATTTTTTATCTCAACTGTTGCAGGAGACGTCAAAATAACCAAATATTCACAAGCTAGATTACTTAAACCATACTCGGACAAGATGATAAATTTTTTTCATCTTGAACAACTGAAATCGTTTGATGCTATTTTAGGTTGGGATTCTTTAAAGGAAAATAGTTCATGGATAAATACAGTACAAGACACATTAATAGTAAATGGAAAATATACTATTCCATTATTGCTATACAAGCTTCAAGAAGTAAATCAAATAAATATTCGCGATGAACATTTACAAACTCAAGAAAAAAATGATTTAAGAAACATGCTCTACGATTTTCAAGATATATTTCAGCCTCCCGATAAAAAACTACCTTTTACAACAAAGGTTAAAGCTGAAATAAGAACTACCGATCAATCACCAGTTTACAGTAAAACATACCCATATCCACAAGCACTTAAATCGGAAGTGCATTCCCAGATAAACAAACTTTTAAACGATGGAATTATACGACCATCTCGATCTCCATACAATTCACCTGTATGGATTGTCCCTAAAAAACTTGATGCTTCAAACAAAAAAAAATATAGACTTGTCATAGATTACAGAAAATTAAACTCAAAAACCATAAGTGATAGATACCCTATTCCAGATACTGCATCCGTTTTGGCCAATTTAGGTTCAAATAAATATTTTACTACATTAGACTTAGCTTCAGGATTTCATCAAATTCCTATGCATGAAAAAGACATAGAAAAAACTGCGTTTTCAATTAACAATGGCAAATACGAATTTGTACGTATGCCTTTTGGTTTAAAAAATGCACCATCGATTTTTCAAAGAGTAATGGATGACACATTACGTGAACATATTGGAAAAATTTGCTATGTTTACATAGATGACATAGTAGTCTTTGGAAAAACTGTTGAAGAACATTTAAAAAATTTAAAAACTGTGTTAGAAACACTTAGAGAAACTAATTTTAAAATACAACCAGATAAATCAGAATTTCTCAAATCAGAAGTTGAATTTCTTGGCTTCATTATTTCTGCAGAAGGTCTTAAACCAAACATGAAAAAAGTAGAATGCATCAGAAAATATCCCGAACCGAAGACATTAAAAGATTTAAGAGCATTTCTAGGACTCTCCGGATATTATAGACGTTTCGTAAAGAATTACGCAGAACTTGCGAAACCCTTACGAAACTTTTAAGAGGAGAGGATGGCCATCGGCAAATTCCCAAAAACCAGTCAAAAAATTTCACCATAACTTTTGATGAATCAGCAAAAAAATCATTCCAATACCTTAAAGAAGTGCTATGTTCAAATGATGTTTTAGCTTTTCCGGATTTTGAAAAACCCTTCATTCTTACTACAGATGCATCAAGTATAGCATTGGGAGCAGTACTTTCGCAACAAACCTCGGATGGAGAGAGACCAATTACATTTATTTCCAGAACTCTTTCCAGAACGGAAGAAAATTACGCGACTAACGAAAAAGAAATGCTAGCAGTAGTATGGGCATTACAAACTCTAAGAAATTTTATCTACGGAGCAAAACTTAAAATTTTTACCGATCACCTCCCACTAACATTTACACTTTCCCCAAAAAATAATAATGCAAAACTTAAAAGATGGAAATCATTTTTAGAAGAACATGATTATGAATTATGTTATAAACCAGGCAAAGCAAACATTGTTGCAGATGCTTTATCACGTGTTCAAATTAACTCCTTAACACCCACTCAACACTCAGCAGAAGATGATGATAATGATTATATTCTTTCAACAGAGGCACCCATTAATGTTTTCCGAAATCAACTTATATTCCGATTAACCCCTAATTCCTCCTATGAACTAACAATACCATTTCAAGGGTATAAAAGACACACCTTCTGTGAATCTGAATTTTCAAGTGACTTCATTAAACAAACTTTTAAAAAATTCCTCAATCCTAAAGTACGTAATGGTATATATTGCGATCAATCCGTAATGGGAAATATTCAAGAAATTTTCAAATCAATGTATAATTCAAAAGTAATAAAAATTCGTTATTCTCAATTGATAGTAGAAGATTTGCAAACAGAGGAACAACAATTAGAAAAAATTAAAGAAATACATAACTTTGCACATAGAAATGTTAAAGAAAATTCTATACAATTCATAAAGAAATATTATTTCCCTAGAATGCGTAAATCCATTCAAAACTTCATTCAAAATTGTGAAATTTGCAAACTAGAAAAATATGATAGAAAACCACAGAAGTTCATTCCAATTAAAACCCCAATACCTACCTACCCAGGAGAAATAGTTCACATAGATATTTTTGCCTATAATGCAAATAATCTTTTTATTACATCCTTGGACAAATTTTCTAAATATTTAAAAATCAGACCTATAAAATCAAAATCAATAGCCGATATTAAAGATGTCTTGTTACAGCTTTTATATGACTGGAATCTTCCAGCAGAAATAGTAATTGATAATGAGTCTTCTTTTGTATCAAATGTTGTAGAACAATCAATATTGAATTTAGGCGTGAAAATATTTAAAACTCCGGTTAATAGGTCAGAAACAAATGGTCAAGTAGAAAGATGTCATTCAACTATACGAGAAATAGCCAGATGCATGAAATCTCTTAATCCAGATATGAGTATCACTTGCCTTGTACAACAAGCCACTTACAAATACAACAACTCTATACATAGTTTCATTAAAGATACACCGAGAAACATTTATATTGGAGAATTTTCAAATGACCATTCATTTGCAGAAAGATCAAAAATACGTGAAGAAAAAGATAGGAAAATCGCTCAACTTTTCAAAGAAAAAGAAGAGAAAATAGTCGATCAGGAATATCAGATTTATGAACCAGGAAGCATTGCATATGAAAAAAATAAAACGAATAACAAAAGAGAGAGTAGATACTATCCCATAAAAATTAAAGAAAATCATTCAACTTATATAATCGATTCTAATAACAGAAAGGTACACAAAGTTAACCTTAGGAAAACCAACTAACAAAAAAATTTTAACATTTTTTTTCTCTTTTCAGACTCGCCATTTGCGTGTCATTTACAATTGTTTATGCTAACATAGGAATACATGATATAACTAACAACCCCTTAGCAGTAATTCCATTAGGTCAAGCACGAGTCAAGACAGGAAACATAAGAATCATACACCCAATCAAGATAGATCTTTTAGAACAAGTTCTCATTAACAATGAGGCAGAATTAAAATACCATGTGAACGATAATCCTCTTTACAATATTATAAAATTAAAGGTTAATAAATTGCATGAAACATTTAACAAGATTAGGCCACATACGAACAGAGAACGACGATGGGATACTATTGGCACCATATGGAAGTGGATCGCAGGAACACCTGATGCTGAAGATTTACGTGTTATAAACTCCACTATTAACTCCTTGATTGAACAAAATAATCAACAAGTACTGATTAACGACGAAATTGATAAACGCTTGTATGATATAACCAGAATTGCAAACAGCGTACTCCAACTGGAAGAAGAAAGATTTCATCAAAGATCGAATGAAATTATCCAACTAATTATCATCTCAAATCTCGATACTCTGCAAAACTATTTAGAAACACTGGAAGATGCTATTTTACTAGCAAAACATGGAATACCCAGCAGCAAACTATTATCTCTTGACGACCTGAACCAAATGGTTAAGTTTTTAGCTGAGCACAACATACATGTATCATCAACCGAAGAAATGTTGATAAGATCCACAGCTCAGGTAACAATGAACAAAACACATATCATATATATGTTGAAATACCCATTTGAATCCAAACATACTTTTGAATACAATTATATTGATTCAATTATAAAAACTGACAAAAGAATTCTCTTGCATCACAACTATATACTGAAGAACAACACTCATGTATTTGAATCGTCACAGCCCTGCGAACAAATAGATAATGGTAATTATCTTTGTGACAGCATACACCTAGAACCATCAAGTAAGTGTATTCAAAAACTAGTACATGGACATCATTCCGATTGTACTTATGAAAAAGTATATTCCGATGGAATAATTAAACGTATTCATGATGCCGTTATACTCATTAACAATGCCACAGTCAGAATTTCATCGAGTTGCAACAATGACACACAATTTCTCACAGGCTCATATATAATACATTTTGAAAAATGCAACATCTACATCAACGGAGAAGAATTTCCAAACCTGGAAATAACAATACCAAACAAAGCATTTCAACCAACACTGGGGTTAATAGCAACCGAAACCGACGTCATCGACATACCACCATCAAAATATCTAAACAATCTAACTATTGAGCATAGAGAAATATTGAAAAAAATCAAACTAGAGAACAAATCTTTGTCATGGAAAGTTAATTTGTTTGGATCAATAAGTGGTTCAATTGTATTCATTGTGTTTATCGTAATAGCCGTATTGATAAATATTTACAGATATCAAAGCCTGAGGTTCATATTACCATCTGCATCAAGGGAAACAACATAAAGTAAACGAGAGCATCTAGAAACTTCGAGGACAAAGTCATTTAAGAGGAGAGGAGTTAACACGACATCACAGCACCGAAAGCAAAACACCAGCACCGAAACAATGCAACACCATTCATAGCGAAATATGCTATGAACAACAAAGTAATCATCGGAACCAGAACCAGCACCAACATCGTATCAACATCTGGCCAAATCAAATATCTAATAAATAACCGTAGCATAAACATAATAACCATAGCATAAACAATGAAAAGTAGGGAACCGAACATATATAACATGAAATCAGGAAAGTTTAGGCAGTTCTAATCAACATCTTGAGCTCAGAATATGTGCGCGACAAATTGGATAAATAAAATTATTTTTTTATTACAATTCCAACGCATGTGTTCTTAACTGTTATAACTCGCATTGATGCAAAAAATATTAAGATAATAATAGTGTTATAACTTTTCATTATCATAAATTATCAATGAGTCATATCTTTAAAAAATCTTTTTATATTTGTTCAAAATAGGTCTTTTCTCATTATTGCATACAAATAATCAATATTAAGACATGATTAATAATCTATCAGTTTGCTTATCCCCGATGGTAAAACCAGGCGTTAAAAAAATGCTGCTTGGGTTTGCGCTAAACAGGCGTTACGTGTAACGCTAGCGTAACGTAGAGGGCGGATGTTCATGAGATCGCAGGGTGTTTGTCCTGGATAATAACTGGGAAACATTTGTATGATAACGAAAGCTGGAGAACAATCACCAATTGTTAAAATTAAAACGGAAATATCGCTCGCGGAGCATCGCTACGTGATTATAAAAAATGAAGTCAGTATCCCAAGAAAATATATGGCATTCAGTTAACATCCTAGATTTTAAAGGTTGAGTTCATTTTAATTTTACATCTTCATATCAACCTGCTAGCAAATCTTGCATAAAGTATTTGGCGGGAAGCTCTTGCTTGACACTTGTTAACGCTCTCTGGAGAATATGGAAAATTTGCAAATTTTTGCTCTTATAGAAAACTCGAGTGGCGAGATTTATCTTTTCTAGGGCGCAATCCTTCATAATGCTTCGTAAACTAAAATATAATTAATTTTTTTTTATACATTCATAAACTTCACACCATAATTGCGTTGAATTGCAGCCACTTTAGGCATTTTCGGCAAATAAATTTTGTTTTACTTATGCAATTTCCATTGGCAAAACTATTGTATTAATCACAAACCAATCGCAAACCTTGTACATTTGCAAAAAATCAAGATTCTCATTATTTTACTCGAAGCATTATTAAATATCATTAATCTGCATGGAAATTTTGATTCGTTTCCTGGACAGTTTCGAGCTCATTTTTCAAATTGCAAACGATTTGATACATATTCCGAACAGGCTTAAGATTCCTTCAAAAATCTTCAAATTAACACACAATACATATTTTAAGTTTTTCAAAGTCTGATGATGGAAACTGTTTTAAGGTTTTGAGTTGAGGCAATGTTTTGTGTGTGCGCGGAAATGGTGTTATTGTGATCAAAAATAAAGAAAAGAAATAGAATATTTAGAAACGAAAAAACGAATTTGTTGGAAAGAAGCTTTTTGTTATAATTATTTTTATCTATTCCGAAAGTTTTCAAGCTAACATAAGCATGCATAACATTCTCGTCTCAATAATGAATGCTATAGAACAGTGCTAACAAAAACGCATCGAAAGGCATGATTAGTTAAACTGTCAATTAACCAAATAAATAAACAACATAACATAAACTGTGGATGCGTCTCACTTAGCTATGTAAAAAAGTCAGTAAATTTTTTTAAAAGATCGTTATATCCAACATAAGTCGATCTTAATTCTATATTGAATTTGGTCCTGGTTCTTAACATTCTTATTGGGGCCTGAAAGTTCTATTTATCAAAAATACGGGCCTTCGAAAGATCCGCTAACAAGTTTGTATGTAAACAAGCACTTCTTGCTTCTATGTTGCAGAGGTTCTATTCCAAATAACAGGCAACTTGTACGGTAAGAGGGACCAACAGAATTACGAGACGTTGGGAGACGATAAAACAATGAAACAATGAGTGATACCTGTGTGTTGACCTTTTTTCTGGAAACGCTAAAGGACACTTATACCTGATTTATCGTTAACCACGGGAAAATTTAAAAGTGTTGGTCGAAAAATGTTGTGTGTTCAGGTAAGGCAAGGTTCTCTCAAAAGTTTGACTTGGCAAATTTATTGGGAAACGTTGGAAATGGCTTTAAAAAAGTTGTACCAAAGATTAGGAACATTCATATAAATAAACATCCTCAATAATGTTTCCCTTCACCCTTCATTTAAATAAGCATATAAATATATGTAGCATTTTATAATATTTTTAAACAATATTTTCATTTGCAATGTAGGAATGCCAATAAAATACAATGTAATGACATGCCCCTAACGCATATGAAACTCCACATTCAATAACGCCATCTAGTTGTGATCAAAGTCCCTGCAACCAGTCGTAACGCCATCTTAATAATTGGTAAAAGTAAGGCTCAGCCCTTTACCTTACAAAGGAGAAACATTACTTGCCTTTTAAAATTCCCAAGCTGCATTTCATAGAGGGTTGGTCATCCACGCGACCGATCGCTGTGCATAAGTTAAATAAGAAATATTTTACATTTCGAATAAAATAACAATAATTTGCTTTGGGATAGATCGATATCAGTGAGATTAAATAGTTTAATTACAAGTTAAAAAAATATAAGTGTTTTCATTCATGCACTATAATTCAAGCAAAAAAGTCTTACAGTTTAAAGGTCTTAAAACCCTCTAAGCTTATAATTGGAGTAACGTTGCCAAAGTAAAAAATATAATTTATTTTAAGTATATCCAAAGAAATTAAATATATGCAATTAATTTAAAGCCTATTAAGAACGTTTATGGCGATTTTGAATGATGGTTGCTTTGGATGCGAGGGCTCTTTTGAAATGGCGCTTATCGAGCTTAAAAAATCCGTTCATAATTTTCAATATTCTAGTTTTACCAAAAGATTTGCAAATAAAAAATTAGTTTTTTGTAATAACATTTCGAAGTTTATTGATTGTTATAAAAGTATTTCTTGAAGTTGTTATAACTCGCATTGATGCAAAAAATATTAAGATAATAATAGTGTTATAACTTTTCATTATCATAAATTATCAATGAGTCATATCTTTAAAAAATCTTTTTATATTTGTTCAAAATAGGTCTTTTCTCATTATTGCATACAAATAATCAATATTAAGACATGATTAATAATCTATCAGTTTGCTTATCCCCGATGGTAAAACCAGGCGTTAAAAAAATGCTGCTTGGGTTTGCGCTAAACAGGCGTTACGTGTAACGCTAGCGTAACGTAGAGGGCGGATGTTCATGAGATCGCAGGGTGTTTGTCCTGGATAATAACTGGGAAACATTTGTATGATAACGAAAGCTGGAGAACAATCACCAATTGTTAAAATTAAAACGGAAATATCGCTCGCGGAGCATCGCTACGTGATTATAAAAAATGAAGTCAGTATCCCAAGAAAATATATGGCATTCAGTTAACATCCTAGATTTTAAAGGTTGAGTTCATTTTAATTTTACATCTTCATATCAACCTGCTAGCAAATCTTGCATAAAGTATTTGGCGGGAAGCTCTTGCTTGACACTTGTTAACGCTCTCTGGAGAATATGGAAAATTTGCAATTTTTGCTCTTATAGAAAACTCGAGTGGCGAGATTTATCTTTTCTAGGGCGCAATCCTTCATAATGCTTCGTAAACTAAAATATAATTAATTTTTTTTTATACATTCATAAACTTCACACCATAATTGCGTTGAATTGCAGCCACTTTAGGCATTTTCGGCAAATAAATTTTGTTTTACTTATGCAATTTCCATTGGCAAAACTATTGTATTAATCACAAACCAATCGCAAACCTTGTACATTTGCAAAAAATCAAGATTCTCATTATTTTACTCGAAGCATTATTAAATATCATTAATCTGCATGGAAATTTTGATTCGTTTCCTGGACAGTTTCGAGCTCATTTTTCAAATTGCAAACGATTTGATACATATTCCGAACAGGCTTAAGATTCCTTCAAAAATCTTCAAATTAACACACAATACATATTTTAAGTTTTTCAAAGTCTGATGATGGAAACTGTTTTAAGGTTTTGAGTTGAGGCAATGTTTTGTGTGTGCGCGGAAATGGTGTTATTGTGATCAAAAATAAAGAAAAGAAATAGAATATTTAGAAACGAAAAAACGAATTTGTTGGAAAGAAGCTTTTTGTTATAATTATTTTTATCTATTCCGAAAGTTTTCAAGCTAACATAAGCATGCATAACATTCTCGTCTCAATAATGAATGCTATAGAACAGTGCTAACAAAAACGCATCGAAAGGCATGATTAGTTAAACTGTCAATTAACCAAATAAATAAACAACATAACATAAACTGTGGATGCGTCTCACTTAGCTATGTAAAAAAGTCAGTAAATTTTTTTAAAAGATCGTTATATCCAACATAAGTCGATCTTCATTCTATATTGAATTTGGTCCTGGTTCTTAACATTCTTATTGGGGCCTGAAAGTTCTATTTATCAAAAATACGGGCCTTCGAAAGATCCGCTAACAAGTTTGTATGTAAACAAGCACTTCTTGCTTCTATGTTGCAGAGGTTCTATTCCAAATAACAGGCAACTTGTACGGTAAGAGGGACCAACAGAATTACGAGACGTTGGGAGACGATAAAACAATGAAACAATGAGTGATACCTGTGTGTTGACCTTTTTTCTGGAAACGCTAAAGGACACTTATACCTGATTTATCGTTAACCACGGGAAAATTTAAAAGTGTTGGTCGAAAAATGTTGTGTGTTCAGGTAAGGGAAGGTTCTCTCAAAAGTTTGACTTGGCAAATTTATTGGGAAACGTTGGAAATGGCTTTAAAAAAGTTGGACCAAAGATTAGGAACATTCATATAGATAAACATCCTCAATAATGTTTCCCTTCACCCTTCATTTAAATAACCATGTGAATATTTCTGGAATTTTAGTATATTTTTAAACAATATTTTCATTTGCAATGTAGGAATGCCAATAAAATACAATAAATGAAATGTCCCTAACGCATGTGCAACTCCACATTCAATAACGCCATCTAGTGGGGATCAAAATCCCTACAACCAGTCGTAACGCCATCTTAATAATTGGTAAAAGTAAGGCTCAGCCCTTTACGTTACAAAGGAGAAACGTTACTTGCCTTTTAAAATTCCAAGCTGCATTTCATAGAGGGTTGGTCATCCACGCGACCGATCGCTGTGCATAAGTTAAATAAGAAATATTTTACATTTCGAATAAATAACAATAATTTGCTTTGGGATAGATCGATATCAGTGAGATTAAATAGTTTAATTACAAGTTAAAAAATATAAGTGTTTCATTCATGAATATAATTCAAGCAATAAAGTCTTACAGTTTAAAGGTCTTAAAACCCTCTAAGCTTATAATTGGAGTAACGTTGAAGAAATTTAAAAAATTAAAAAAACTGTGTTAGAAACACTTAAATATATGCTAATTTTAATTTAAACCTATTAAATCGTTTCTCGAATCAGAAGTTGGTTGCTTTGGCTTCATTATTTTGCAAATGGTCTTATCAAGCTTAAAAAAGTAGAATGCATCAGAAAATATCCCGAACCGAAGACATTTAAAAGATTTAAGAGCATTTCTAGGACTCTCCGGATATTATAGACGTTTCGTAAAGAATTACGCAGAACTTGCGAAACCACTTACGAAACTTTTAAGAGGAGAGGATGGCCATCGGAAAATTCCCAAAAACCAGTCAAAAAATTTCACCATAACTTTTGATGAATCAGCAAAAAAATCATTCCAATACCTTAAAGAAGTGCTATGTTCAAATGATGTTTTAGCTTTTCCGGATTTTGAAAAACCCTTCATTCTTACTACAGATGCATCAAATATAGCATTGGGAGCAGTACTTTCGCAACAAACCTCGGATGGAGAGAGACCAATTAAATTTATTTCCAGAACTCTTTCCAGAACGGAAGAAAATTACGCGACTAACGAAAAAGAAATGCTAGCAGTAGTATGGGCATTACAAACTCTAAGAAATTTATCTACGGAGCAAAACTTAAAATTTTTACCGATCACCTCCCACTAACATTTACACTTCCCCAAAAAATAATAATGCAAAACTTAAAAGATGGAAATCATTTTTAGAAGAACATGATTATGAATTATGTTATAAACCAGGCAAAGCAAACATTGTTGCAGATGCTTTATCACGTGTTCAAATTAACTCGTTAACACCCACTCAACACTCAGCAGAAGATGATGATAATGATTATATTCTTTCAACAGAGGCACCCATTAATGTTTTCCGAAATCAACTTATATTCCGATTAACCCCTAATTCCTCCTATGAACTAACAATACCATTTCAAGGGTATAAAAGACACACCTTCTGTGAATCTGAATTTTCAAGTGACTTCATTAAACAAACTTTTAAAAAATTCCTCAATCCTAAAGTACGTAATGGTATATATTGCGATCAATCCGTAATGGGAAATATTCAAGAAATTTTCAAATCAATGTATAATTCAAAGTAATAAAAATTCGTTATTCTCAATTGATAGTAGAAGATTTGCAAACAGAGGAACAACAATTAGAAAAAATTAAAGAAATACATAACTTTGCACATAGAAATGTTAAAGAAAATTCTATACAATTCATAAAGAAATATTATTTCCCTAGAATGCGTAAATCCATTCAAAACTTCATTCAAAATTGTGAAATTTGCAAACTAGAAAAATATGATAGAAAACCACAGAAGTTCATTCCAATTAAAACCCAATACCTACCTACCCAGGAGAAATAGTTCACATAGATATTTTTGCCTATAATGCAAATAATCTTTTTATTACATCCTTGGACAAATTTTCTAAATATTTAAAAATCAGACCTATAAAATCAAAATCAATAGCCGATATTAAAGATGTCTTGTTACAGCTTTATATGACTGGAATCTTCCAGCAGAAATAGTAATTGATAATGAGTCTTCTTTTGTATCAAATGTTGTAGAACAATCAATATTGAATTTAGGCGTGAAAATATTTAAAACTCCGGTTAATAGGTCAGAAACAAATGGTCAAGTAGAAAGATGTCATTCAACTATACGAGAAATAGCCAGATGCATTAAATCTCTTAATCCAGATATGAGTATCACTTGCCTTGTACAACAAGCCACTTACAAATACAACAACTCTATACATAGTTTCATTAAAGATACACCGAGAAACATTTATATTGGAGAATTTTCAAATGACCATTCATTTGCAGAAAGATCAAAAATACGTGAAGAAAAAGATAGGAAAATCGCTCAACTTTTCAAAGAAAAAGAAGAGAAAATAGTCGATCAGGAATATCAGATTTATGAACCAGGAAGCATTGCATATGAAAAAAATAAAACGAATAACAAAAGAGAGAGTAGATACTATCCCATAAAAATTAAAGAAAATCATTCAACTTATATAATCGGTTCTAATAACAGAAAGGTACACAAAGTTAACCTTAGGAAAACCAACTAACAAAAAATTTTAACATTTTTTTTCTCTTTTCAGACTCGCCATTTGCGTGTCATTTACAATTGTTTATGCTAACATAGGAATACATGATATAACTAACAACCCCTTAGCAGTAATTCCATTAGGTCAAGCACGAGTCAAGACAGGAAACATAAGAATCATACACCCAATCAAGATAGATCTTTTAGAACAAGTTCTCATTAACAATGAGGCAGAATTAAAATACCATGTGAACGATAATCCTCTTTACAATATTATAAAATTAAAGGTTAATAAATTGCATGAAACATTTAACAAGATTAGGCCACATACGAACAGAGAACGACGATGGGATACTATTGGCACCATATGGAAGTGGATCGCAGGAACACCTGATGCTGAAGATTTACGTGTTATAAACTCCACTATTAACTCCTTGATTGAACAAAATAATCAACAAGTACTGATTAACGACGAAATTGATAAACGCTTGTATGATATAACCAGAATTGCAAACAGCGTACTCCAACTGGAAGAAGAAAGATTTCATCAAAGATCGAATGAAATTATCCAACTAATTATCATCTCAAATCTCGATACTCTGCAAAACTATTTAGAAACACTGGAAGATGCTATTTTACTAGCAAAACATGGAATACCCAGCAGCAAACTATTATCTCTTGACGACCTGAACCAAATGGTTAAGTTTTTAGCTGAGCACAACATACATGTATCATCAACCGAAGAAATGTTGATAAGATCCACAGCTCAGGTAACAATGAACAAAACACATATCATATATATGTTGAAATACCCATTTGAATCCAAACATACTTTTGAATACAATTATATTGATTCAATTATAAAAACTGACAAAAGAATTCTCTTGCATCACAACTATATACTGAAGAACAACACTCATGTATTTGAATCGTCACAGCCCTGCGAACAAATAGATAATGGTAATTATCTTTGTGACAGCATACACCTAGAACCATCAAGTAAGTGTATTCAAAAACTAGTACATGGACATCATTCCGATTGTACTTATGAAAAAGTATATTCCGATGGAATAATTAAACGTATTCATGATGCCGTTATACTCATTAACAATGCCACAGTCAGAATTTCATCGAGTTGCAACAATGACACACAATTTCTCACAGGCTCATATATAATACATTTTGAAAAATGCAACATCTACATCAACGGAGAAGAATTTCCAAACCTGGAAATAACAATACCAAACAAAGCATTTCAACCAACACTGGGGTTAATAGCAACCGAAACCGACGTCATCGACATACCACCATCAAAATATCTAAACAATCTAACTATTGAGCATAGAGAAATATTGAAAAAAATCAAACTAGAGAACAAATCTTTGTCATGGAAAGTTAATTTGTTTGGATCAATAAGTGGTTCAATTGTATTCATTGTGTTTATCGTAATAGCCGTATTGATAAATATTTACAGATATCAAAGCCTGAGGTTCATATTACCATCTGCATCAAGGGAAACAACATAAAGTAAACGAGAGCATCTAGAAACTTCGAGGACAAAGTCATTTAAGAGGAGAGGAGTTAACACGACATCACAGCACCGAAAGCAAAACACCAGCACCGAAACAATGCAACACCATTCATAGCGAAATATGCTATGAACAACAAAGTAATCATCGGAACCAGAACCAGCACCAACATCGTATCAACATCTGGCCAAATCAAATATCTAATAAATAACCGTAGCATAAACATAATAACCATAGCATAAACAATGAAAAGTAGGGAACCGAACATATATAACATGAAATCAGGAAAGTTTAGGCAGTTCTAATCAACATCTTGAGCTCAGAATATGTGCGCGACAAATTGGATAAATAAAATTATTTTTTATTACAATTCCAACGCATGTGTTCTTAACTGTTATAACTCGCATTGATGCAAAAAATATTAAGATAATAATAGTGTTATAACTTTTCATTATCATAAATTATCAATGAGTCATATCTTTAAAAAATCTTTTTATATTTGTTCAAAATAGGTCTTTTCTCATTATTGCATACAAATAATCAATATTAAGACATGATTAATAATCTATCAGTTTGCTTATCCCCGATGGTAAAACCAGGCGTTAAAAAAATGCTGCTTGGGTTTGCGCTAAACAGGCGTTACGTGTAACGCTAGCGTAACGTAGAGGGCGGATGTTCATGAGATCGCAGGGTGTTTGTCCTGGATAATAACTGGGAAACATTTGTATGATAACGAAAGCTGGAGAACAATCACCAATTGTTAAAATTAAAACGGAAATATCGCTCGCGGAGCATCGCTACGTGATTATAAAAAATGAAGTCAGTATCCCAAGAAATATATGGCATTCAGTTAACATCCTAGATTTTAAAGGTTGAGTTCATTTTAATTTTACATCTTCATATCAACCTGCTAGCAAATCTTGCATAAAGTATTTGGCGGGAAGCTCTTGCTTGACACTTGTTAACGCTCTCTGGAGAATATGGAAAATTTGCAAATTTTTGCTCTTATAGAAAACTCGAGTGGCGAGATTTATCTTTTCTAGGGCGCAATCCTTCATAATGCTTCGTAAACTAAAATATAATTAATTTTTTTTTATACATTCATAAACTTCACACCATAATTGCGTTGAATTGCAGCCACTTTAGGCATTTTCGGCAAATAAATTTTGTTTTACTTATGCAATTTCCATTGGCAAAACTATTGTATTAATCACAAACCAATCGCAAACCTTGTACATTTGCAAAAAATCAAGATTCTCATTATTTTACTCGAAGCATTATTAAATATCATTAATCTGCATGGAAATTTTGATTCGTTTCCTGGACAGTTTCGAGCTCATTTTTCAAATTGCAAACGATTTGATACATATTCCGAACAGGCTTAAGATTCCTTCAAAAATCTTCAAATTAACACACAATACATATTTTAAGTTTTTCAAAGTCTGATGATGGAAACTGTTTTAAGGTTTTGAGTTGAGGCAATGTTTTGTGTGTGCGCGGAAATGGTGTTATTGTGATCAAAAATAAAGAAAAGAAATAGAATATTTAGAAACGAAAAATCGAATTTGTTGGAAAGAAGCTTTTTGTTATAATTATTTTTATCTATTCCGAAAGTTTTCAAGCTAACATAAGCATGCATAACATTCTCGTTTCAATAATGAATGCTATAGAACAGTGCTAACAAAAACGCATCGAAAGGCATGATTAGTTAAACTGTCAATTAACCAAATAAATAAACAACATAACATAAACTGTGGATGCGTCTCACTTAGCTATGTAAAAAAGTCAGTAAATTTTTTTAAAAGATCGTTATATCCAACATAAGTCGATCTTCATTCTATATTGAATTTGGTCCTGGTTCTTAACATTCTTATTGGGGCCTGAAAGTTCTATTTATCAAAAATACGGGCCTTCGAAAGATCCGCTAACAAGTTTGTATGTAAACAAGCACTTCTTGCTTCTATGTTGCAGAGGTTCTATTCCAAATAACAGGCAACTTGTACGGTAAGAGGGACCAACAGAATTACGAGACGTTGGGAGACGATAAAACAATGAAACAATGAGTGATACCTGTGTGTTGACCTTTTTTCTGGAAACGCTAAAGGACACTTATACCTGATTTATCGTTAACCACGGGAAAATTTAAAAGTGTTGGTCGAAAAATGTTGTGTGTTCAGGTAAGGCAAAGTTCTCTCAAAAGTTTGACTTGGCAAATTTATTGGGAAACGTTGGAAATGGCTTTAAAAAGTTGGACCAAAGATTAGGAACATTCATATAGATAAACATCCTCAATAATGTTTCCCTTCACCCTTCATTTAAATAACCATGTGAATATTTCTGGAATTTATAGTATATTTTTAAACAATATTTTCATTTGCAATGTAGGAATGCCAATAAAATACAATAAATTGAAATGTCCCTAACGCATGTGCAACTCCACATTCAATAACGCCATCTAGTGGGGATCAAAATCCCTACAACCAGTCGTAACGCCATCTTAATAATTGGTAAAAGTAAGGCTCAGCCCTTTACGTTACAAAGGAGAAACGTTACTTGCCTTTTAAAATTCCCAAGCTGCATTTCATAGAGGGTTGGTCATCCACGCGACCGATCGCTGTGCATAAGTTAAATAAGAAATATTTTACATTTCGAATAAAATAACAATAATTTGCTTTGGGATAGATCGATATCAGTGAGATTAAATAGTTTAATTACAAGTTAAAAAAATATAAGTGTTTTCATTCATGAACTACAATTCAAGCAATAAAGTCTTACAGTTTAAAGGTCTTAAAACCCTCTAAGCTTATAATTGGAGTAACGTTGCCAAAGTAAAAAATGTAAATTATTTAAAGTATATCCAAAGAAATTAAATATATGCAATTAATTTAAAGCCTATTAAGAACGTTTATGGCGATTTTGAATGATGGTTGCTTTGGATGCGAGGGCTCTTTTGAAATGGCGCTTATCGAGCTTAAAAAATCCGTTCATAATTTTCAATATTCTAGTTTTACCAAAAGATTTGCAAATAAAAATTAGTTTTTTGTAATAACATTTCGAAGTTTATTGATTGTTATAAAAGTATTTCTTGAAGTTGTTATAACTCGCATTGATGCAAAAAATATTAAGATAATAATAGTGTTATAACTTTTCATTATCATAAATTATCAATGAGTCATATCTTTAAAAAATCTTTTTATATTTGTTCAAAATAGGTCTTTTCTCATTATTGCATACAAATAATCAATATTAAGACATGATTAATAATCTATCAGTTTGCTTATCCCCGATGGTAAAACCAGGCGTTAAAAAAATGCTGCTTGGGTTTGCGCTAAACAGGCGTTACGTGTAACGCTAGCGTAACGTAGAGGGCGGATGTTCATGAGATCGCAGGGTGTTTGTCCTGGATAATAACTGGGAAACATTTGTATGATAACGAAAGCTGGAGAACAATCACCAATTGTTAAAATTAAAACGGAAATATCGCTCGCGGAGCATCGCTACGTGATTATAAAAAATGAAGTCAGTATCCCAAGAAAATATATGGCATTCAGTTAACATCCTAGATTTTAAAGGTTGAGTTCATTTTAATTTTACATCTTCATATCAACCTGCTAGCAAATCTTGCATAAAGTATTTGGCGGGAAGCTCTTGCTTGACACTTGTTAACGCTCTCTGGAGAATATGGAAAATTTGCAAATTTTTGCTCTTATAGAAAACTCGAGTGGCGAGATTTATCTTTTCTAGGGCGCAATCCTTCATAATGCTTCGTAAACTAAAATATAATTAATTTTTTTTTATACATTCATAAACTTCACACCATAATTGCGTTGAATTGCAGCCACTTTAGGCATTTTCGGCAAATAAATTTTGTTTTACTTATGCAATTTCCATTGGCAAAACTATTGTATTAATCACAAACCAATCGCAAACCTTGTACATTTGCAAAAAATCAAGATTCTCATTATTTTACTCGAAGCATTATTAAATATCATTAATCTGCATGGAAATTTTGATTCGTTTCCTGGACAGTTTCGAGCTCATTTTTCAAATTGCAAACGATTTGATACATATTCCGAACAGGCTTAAGATTCCTTCAAAAATCTTCAAATTAACACACAATACATATTTTAAGTTTTTCAAAGTCTGATGATGGAAACTGTTTTAAGGTTTTGAGTTGAGGCAATGTTTTGTGTGTGCGCGGAAATGGTGTTATTGTGATCAAAAATAAAGAAAAGAAATAGAATATTTAGAAACGAAAAAACGAATTTGTTGGAAAGAAGCTTTTTGTTATAATTATTTTTATCTATTCCGAAAGTTTTCAAGCTAACATAAGCATGCATAACATTCTCGTCTCAATAATGAATGCTATAGAACAGTGCTAACAAAAACGCATCGAAAGGCATGATTAGTTAAACTGTCAATTAACCAAATAAATAAACAACATAACATAAACTGTGGATGCGTCTCACTTAGCTATGTAAAAAAGTCAGTAAATTTTTTTAAAAGATCGTTATATCCAACATAAGTCGATCTTAATTCTATATTGAATTTGGTCCTGGTTCTTAACATTCTTATTGGGGCCTGAAAGTTCTATTTATCAAAAATACGGGCCTTCGAAAGATCCGCTAACAAGTTTGTATGTAAACAAGCACTTCTTGCTTCTATGTTGCAGAGGTTCTATTCCAAATAACAGGCAACTTGTACGGTAAGAGGGACCAACAGAATTACGAGACGTTGGGAGACGATAAAACAATGAAACAATGAGTGATACCTGTGTGTTGACCTTTTTTCTGGAAACGCTAAAGGACACTTATACCTGATTTATCGTTAACCACGGGAAAATTTAAAAGTGTTGGTCGAAAAATGTTGTGTGTTCAGGTAAGGCAAGGTTCTCTCAAAAGTTTGACTTGGCAAATTTATTGGGAAACGTTGGAAATGGCTTTAAAAAAGTTGTACCAAAGATTAGGAACATTCATATAAATAAACATCCTCAATAATGTTTCCCTTCACCCTTCATTTAAATAAGCATATAAATATATGTAGCATTTTATAATATTTTTTAAACAATATTTTCATTTGCAATGTAGGAATGCCAATAAAATACAATGTAATGACATGCCCCTAACGCATATGAAACTCCACATTCAATAACGCCATCTAGTTGTGATCAAAGTCCCTGCAACCAGTCGTAACGCCATCTTAATAATTGGTAAAAGTAAGGCTCAGCCCTTTACCTTACAAAGGAGAAACATTACTTGCCTTTTAAAATTCCCAAGCTGCATTTCATAGAGGGTTGGTCATCCACGCGACCGATCGCTGTGCATAAGTTAAATAAGAAATATTTTACATTTCGAATAAAATAACAATAATTTGCTTTGGGATAGATCGATATCAGTGAGATTAAATAGTTTAATTACAAGTTAAAAAAATATAAGTGTTTTCATTCATGCACTATAATTCAAGCAAAAAAGTCTTACAGTTTAAAGGTCTTAAAACCCTCTAAGCTTATAATTGGAGTAACGTTGCCAAAGTAAAAAATATAATTTATTTTAAGTATATCCAAAGAAATTAAATATATGCAATTAATTTAAAGCCTATTAAGAACGTTTATGGCGATTTTGAATGATGGTTGCTTTGGATGCGAGGGCTCTTTTGAAATGGCGCTTATCGAGCTTAAAAAATCCGTTCATAATTTTCAATATTCTAGTTTTACCAAAAGATTTGCAAATAAAAAATTAGTTTTTTGTAATAACATTTCGAAGTTTATTGATTGTTATAAAAGTATTTCTTGAAGTTGTTATAACTCGCATTGATGCAAAAAATATTAAGATAATAATAGTGTTATAACTTTTCATTATCATAAATTATCAATGAGTCATATCTTTAAAAAATCTTTTTATATTTGTTCAAAATAGGTCTTTTCTCATTATTGCATACAAATAATCAATATTAAGACATGATTAATAATCTATCAGTTTGCTTATCCCCGATGGTAAAACCAGGCGTTAAAAAAATGCTGCTTGGGTTT
Organism: Anopheles merus; assembly: GCF_017562075.2. Classification (NCBI taxonomy): domain Eukaryota; kingdom Metazoa; phylum Arthropoda; class Insecta; order Diptera; family Culicidae; genus Anopheles; species Anopheles merus. The sequence continues at coordinate 48,296 of NW_024427614.1, read as the reverse complement.
GCGCTAAACAGGCGTTACGTGTAACGCTAGCGTAACGTAGAGGGCGGATGTTCATGAGATCGCAGGGTGTTTGTCCTGGATAATAACTGGGAAACATTTGTATGATAACGAAAGCTGGAGAACAATCACCAATTGTTATAATTAAAACGGAAATATCGCTCGCGGAGCATCGCTTAGCCAGTATCGCAAATGATCCCAAGAAAATATATGGCATTCAGTTAACATCCTAGATTTTGGAGGTTGAGTTCATTTTAATTTTACATCTTCATATCAACCTGCTAGCAAATCTTGCATAAAGTATTTGGCGGGAAGCTCTTGCTTGACACTTGTTAACGCTCTCTGGAGAATATGGAAAATTTGCAAATTTTTGCTCTTATAGAATACTCGAGTGGCGAGATTTATCTTTTCTAGGGCGCAATCCTTCATAATGCTTCGTAAACTAAAATATAATTCAAAAAATTTTTTTAACATTCATAAACTTCACACCATAATTGCGTTGAATAGCAGCCACTGTAGGCATTTTCGGCAATGCATATTGTTTTACTTATGAAATTTCAATTGGCAAAACTATTGTTTTAATCACAAACCAATCGCAAACCTTGTACATTTGCGAAAAAAATCAAGATTCTCATTATTTTACTCGAAGCATTATTAAATATCATTAATCTGCATGGAAATTTTGATTCGTTTCCTGGACAGTTTCGAGCTCATTTTTCAAATTGCAAACGATTTGATACATATTCCGAACAGGCTTAAGATTCCTTCAAAAATCTTCAAATTAACACACAATACATATTTTAAGTTTTTCAAAGTCTGATGATGGAAACTGTTTTAAGGTTTTGAGTTGAGGCAATGTTTTGTGTGTGCGCGGAAATGGTGTTATTGTGATCAAAAATAAAGAAAAGAAATAGAATATTTAGAAACGAAAAATCGAATTTGTTGGAAAGAAGCTTTTTGTTATAATTATTTTTATCTATTCCGAAAGTTTTCAAGCTAACATAAGCATGCATAACATTCTCGTTTCAATAATGAATGCTATAGAACAGTGCTAACAAAAACGCATCGAAAGGCATGATTAGTTAAACTGTCAATTAACCAAATAAATAAACAACATAACATAAACTGTGGATGCGTCTCACTTAGCTATGTAAAAAAGTCAGTTAATTTTTATAAAAGATCGTTATATCCAACATAAGTCGATCTTAATTCTATATTGAATTTGGTCCTGGTTCTTAACATTCTTATTGGGGCCTGAAAGTTCTATTTATCAAAAATACGGGCCTTCGAAAGATCCGCTAACAAGTTTGTATGTAAACAAGCACTTCTTGCTTCTATGTTGCAGAGGTTCTATTCCAAATAACAGGCAACTTGTACGGTAAGAGGGACCAACAGAATTACGAGACGTTGGGAGACGATAAAACAATGAAACAATGAGTGATACCTGTGTGTTGACCTTTTTTCTGGAAACGCTAAAGGACACTTATACCTGATTTATCGTTAACCACGGGAAAATTTAAAAGTGTTGGTCGAAAAATGTTGTGTGTTCAGGTAAGACAAAGTTCTCTCAAAAGTTTGACTTGGCAAATTTATTGGGAAACGTTGGAAATGGCTTTAAAAAAGTTGGACCAAAGATTAGGAACATTCATATAGATAAACATCCTCAATAATGTTTCCCTTCACCCTTCATTTAAATAACCATGTGAATATTTCTGGAATTTATAGTATATTTTTAAACAATATTTTCATTTGCAATGTAGGAATGCCAATAAAATACAATAAATTGAAATGTCCCTAACGCATGTGCAACTCCACATTCAATAACGCCATCTAGTGGGGATCAAAATCCCTACAACCAGTCGTAACGCCATCTTAATAATTGGTAAAAGTAAGGCTCAGCCCTTGACGTTACAAAGGAGAAACGTTACTTGTCTTTTAAAATTCCCAAGCTGCATTTCATAGAGGGTAGGTCATCCACGCGACCGATCGCTGTGCATAAGTTAAATAAGAAATATTTTACATTTCGAATAAAATAACAATAATTTGCTTTGGGATAGATCGATATCAGTGAGATTAAATTATTTAATTACAAGTTAAAAAAGATCAGGTTTTTCATTAATGCACTATAATTTAAGCAAAAAAGTCTTACAGTTTAAAGGTCTTAAAACCCTCTAAGCTTTTAATTCGAGTTACGTTGCCAAAGCAAAAAATATAAATTATTTCAAGTATATCCAAAGAAATTCAATATAAGAAATAAATTTAAAGCCTATTAAGATAACGTTAATGGCGATTTTGAATGATGGTTGCTTTGGATGCGAGGGCTCTTTTGAAATGGCGCTTATCGAGTTTAATAGATCCTTTCATAATTTTCAAAATTCTAGTTTTACCAAAAGATTGGCAAATAAAAAATGAGTTTTTTGTGATGACATATGTAAATTTATTGATTTTTATAAAAGTATTTCTTGAAGTTGTTATAACTCGCATTGATGCAAAAAATATTAAGATAATAATAGTGTTATAACTTTTCATTATCATAAATTATCAATGAGTCATATCTTTAAAAAATCTTTTTATATTTGTTCAAAATAGGTCTTTTCTCATTATTGCATACAAATAATCAATATTAAGACATGATTAATAATCTATCAGTTTGCTTATCCCCGATGGTAAAACCAGGCGTTAAAAAAATGCTGCTTGGGTTTGCGCTAAACAGGCGTTACGTGTAACGCTAGCGTAACGTAGAGGGCGGATGTTCATGAGATCGCAGGGTGTTTGTCCTGGATAATAACTGGGAAACATTTGTATGATAACGAAAGCTGGAGAACAATCACCAATTGTTAAAATTAAAACGGAAATATCGCTCGCGGAGCATCGCTTAGCCAGTATCGCAAATGATCCCAAGAAAATATATGGCATTCAGTTAACATCCTAGATTTTGGAGGTTGAGTTCATTTTAATTTTACATCTTCATATCAACCTGCTAGCAAATCTTGCATAAAGTATTTGGCGGGAAGCTCTTGCTTGACACTTGTTGACACTCTCTGGAGAATATGGAAAATTTGCAAATTTTTGCTCTTATAGAAAACTCAAGTGGTGAGATTTATCTTTTCTAGGGCGCAATCCTGCATAATGCTTCGTAAACTAACATATAATTTAGAATTTTTATTTACATTCATAAACTTCACACCATAATTGCGTTGAATTGCAGCCACTTTAGGCATTTTCGGCAAATAAATTTTGTTTTACTTATGCAATTTTCATTGGCAAAACTATTGTATTAATCACAAACCAATCGCAAACCTTGTACATTTGCAAAAAATCAAGATTCTCATTATTTTACTCGAAGCATTATTAAATATCATTAATCTGCATGGAAATTTTGATTCGTTTCCTGGACAGTTTCGAGCTCATTTTTCAAATTGCAAACGATTTGATACATATTCCGAACAGGCTTAAGATTCCTTCAAAAATCTTCAAATTAACACACAATACATATTTTAAGTTTTTTCTTGGTCTGGTGATGGAAACTGTTTTAAGGTTTTGAGTTGAAGCATTGTTTTGTGTGTGTGCGCGGAAATGGTGTTATTGTGATCAAAAATAAAGAAAAGAAATAGAATATTTAGAAACGAAAAAACGAATTTGTTGGAAAGAAGCTTTTTGTTATAATTATTTTTATCTATTCCGAAAGTTTTCAAGCTAACATAAGCATGCATAACATTCTCGTTTCAATAATGAATGCTATAGAACAGTGCTAACAAAAACGCATCGAAAGGCATGATTAGTTAAACTGTCAATTAACCAAATAAATAAACAACATAACATAAACTGTGGATGCGTCTCACTTAGCTATGTAAAAAAGTCAGTTAATTTTTATAAAAGATCGTTATATCCAACATAAGTCGATCTTAATTCTATATTGAATTTGGTCCTGGTGATTAACATTCTTATTGGGGCCTGAAAGTTCTATTTATTAAAAATGACGGGCCTTCGAAAGATCCGCTAACAAGTTTGTATATAAATAAGCACTTCTTTCTTCTATGTTGCAGAGGTTCCATTCCAAATAACAGGCAACTTGTACGGTAAGAGGGACCAACAGAATTACGAGACGTTGGGAGACGATAAAACAATGAACGAGTAAGCTTGCGTTGAACCGATTCTAGCCTATCTTTTAAATGTAGCTGTGTCGGTGTCCAAATAATACTAGCAAATTCTAAAGTAGGACGGACAATTGCACAATACACAGCTTTTTTACTGAATGGATCTTTGAAGTCTTTCTTAACACGCAAAATGAATCCTAACAAACGGAAAGCATTTTAAAGTATTGCTTCATAGTGGTTCTATAACGTTAGTCTGCTATCTACATGAGCGCCTAAATCATGAATCACATTTTTACGCGGCTTTGATCTATCATCAATTTTATATTCGCAAATAATGGGAAATCTTTTCCTAGTGTAGGATGTAACAGAACATATTGATATGATGAGACGCATACAATTGGAATTACACAACGCGTTAAATCGAATTAAACAGATTTGAAGAGTTCAAGAATTGGTTTGATCTGATACCGGTAGGAACATTTTCATATCACCTGCATAAAACAATTGTTCGCAATCCGGCATAATGTGAATAACATTATTTATGAAAATTTTAAAAAGAAAAGGGCCGAAAATGCTGCATTGTGGAACCCCAGACGGGTTGGTGAATGGTGCAGATAAAGAGGAGGAAATAATCACAGATATATGCTTATCACTTAAATAATACGAGAGCAAGTGAACGAGCGCGCTATTAACTCCGTAGCTTGATAGTTTTGAAATTAGCATTGAGTGATTTACGGATTCAAAGGCAGCATTGACGCTGTTAGCTGTTGCTGTATAATAAATTCACAAACCTCATGTGAACAGTGTTGTTTTTTTCACCCGTTTTTCTTCTTTTGATGAGTTATCCCAAGTATCAATGAACGATGCGCATGTGTAAGTCAAATTTGAGCTGATGCAAAAAAAACGGTATGTTCCACGCGGCGATTATTGCTTCAAGAGGATGATAGTTTTGCCCTGAAAAAGAAAATATTTTTATTAGAAAATATAAAATTTATCAATCTTTAAATAAATAAATAAAAATTATTTCTTTTGAGTAACGCTTCAATCGTCGCTTTTATGTACGCTTCAAACGCATACGTATAAGTTAAAAAAGCACAATTACAAAACGCAATTTCATATAAATGCACTGCATATACAGCAGTGTGTGTGCTTGTTATGCGAGTAATATGTTATACGCACGCCATTCGAAACCATCAAAGCTCTTTTCCCTTAAATAAGAATTGTCGCATGTTGCGAAAGACACAGCTCTTGAGTAATGTATTGTGGTCCTGAAAAGGACCGTTTGATTTGAGACTCCATTTGGAGGTTTGTTAGAGCACGTTGAATTTAACCTCCGAAACCGTACAGAGTACGGCCCTGACGCTTCAGAGCATACACCACATCCATAGCGGTGACGGTCTTGCGCTTGGCGTGTTCAGTGTAAGTGACCGCATCACGGATCACATTCTCCAGAAACACTTTCAGGACGCCACGGGTTTCCTCGTAGATGAGGCCGGAGATACGTTTCACTCCTCCGCGCCGAGCCAAACGGCGGATGGCGGGCTTGGTAATGCCCTGGATGTTATCTCGCAGCACTTTTCGGTGACGCTTGGCTCCTCCTTTACCCAGACCTTTTCCTCCCTTTCCTCTTCCAGTCATGATGAGCACAGGATGGTACGTTCACGATGTTCACACTGTAAATTGACGATCACGAATGAGCGTTTTCGAGCTCAACGTCCCTATTTATACTTTTTCATTCACGCATTCCCTCTTGCTCTTAAGATGAGAGAAAATGAGGGTTGACAAGCGCATAAATAGAGCTGTTGTTGGAGCAGTTTCATCATTCAACGTTCAACTTTTCTCAAAAGAACACGATCGCTCAGTGCTCAACGAAACCTACGGTCCTGAAGTGAAATGGCTCGTACCAAGCAAACCGCTCGTAAATCGACTGGAGGTAAGGCTCCTCGCAAGCAGCTGGCCACCAAGGCTGCTCGTAAAAGTGCCCCAGCCACCGGAGGAGTGAAGAAGCCGCATCGTTACCGTCCGGGAACGGTGGCCCTCCGAGAAATCCGTCGCTACCAGAAGTCGACCGAGCTGCTCATCCGCAAGCTGCCCTTCCAGCGCTTGGTGCGTGAGATCGCCCAGGACTTCAAGACGGATCTCCGCTTCCAGAGCTCAGCCGTGATGGCGCTGCAGGAAGCCAGCGAGGCGTACCTGGTTGGTTTGTTCGAAGACACGAATCTGTGCGCCATCCACGCCAAGCGCGTCACCATCATGCCCAAGGACATCCAGCTGGCCCGTCGCATCCGCGGAGAGCGTGCCTAAATCGTCCATGCATCCGGAAGCGGTCCCTGTCCAAACGGGGCATTTCCTTCTCAAAACGGTCCTTTTCAGGACCACCAATACTGTTGAACATATCAAGAATTATCTTTCGATTGCTATTATGAAATGGTACATGTGAAGGCAAGCTAACACGTATGTCGTTTTGTTTTTACGAGATAATGATGATAAGGTGGAATATTCGTGTCAAACAACCATCGTTATGGGAGGTAGTTTAACTTTTTCTTGACAAAGTTTCGCTTTTAATAAGGCAGCTAAGGATTTTGACAATATTAACCAATATTATATTACCACTTATATTACCTATGACTATATTCAACATTAAAATCGAACAAATCTATTTCAACATTTAACTCACGACACATAAGCTGCAATTGGTTGCTTTGTCGATAAATTATCCTCGTATGCGCGAGAAAAATTTAAATTAAAAAAATGATTCTCATACCACGAGCGAAACGACTTCTATTCATAATTCATGATACACGAAACTCCATGTACAATTTCACCTCGCAAAACGCTTCCAACCAGTGCGGACTTTTTTTTGATGTTTTTTGTAAACGTGCTAAGGTTCTATTTAACATTAATATTTACAATGAACAACGCAGAACTTTAAAGTCAATCACAGCATCATTGTTTCCAATGATGTGGAAGACATAGTTCGCAAACAAAATTTATTACAGGCAAACGCAACAAACTGAACAATAACGTTGACGAAGACGGACACCCTGAAATTACAGCGCTAATTCGCTGGTGCAGATGAAACGAAGGATAATTCTTTGTTTGAATGCGGTTTGTGGTCCTGAAAAGGACCGATTTGAGAGATGTTCATGAAAAGAAGCCAATCATTTCAGTGGCTTACTTCGAGCTGGTGTACTTTGTGACAGCCTTCGTTCCTTCGGAGACGGCGTGCTTGGCAAGCTCACCAGGCAGCAGCAGACGAACAGCGGTTTGGATTTCGCGGGACGTGATCGTCGAACGTTTGTTGTAGTGCGCCAAGCGGGACGCCTCAGCAGCAATGCGTTCGAAGATATCGTTGACGAAACTGTTCATGATGCTCATGGCCTTCGAAGAGATGCCAGTATCCGGGTGGACTTGCTTCAACACTTTGTAGATGTAAATAGCGTAGCTTTCCTTGCGGGTCTTGCGCTTCTTTTTCTTGTCGGACTTGGAAATATTTTTCTGGGCTTTGCCAGACTTCTTCGCAGCTTTTCCACTGGTTTTGGGTGCCATTTCGACGGAAAAATTCACTCAACACTGGGACACGATGTGTTCGATTCAACGGGTGATTGCGTTCTAGACAAATTCCAAGCTCTCCGATCGCTTATAACGGGCCGTGAGAGAGGATACGTATCGTGCAGCTCGAAAAATTCCAAACGAGTATCGCGCAGCTCGAATAAGCTGCTATATAAGCATCGGTCGAGTCAAAATTGCTCCATTATAAAAAGACCCTTCTCAAAGAGAACATCGTGTTGTTCGTGATCCCTTACAAACGTTCCCCAATCAAATCTAACCATGTCTGGCCGTGGAAAGGGAGGAAAGGTAAAGGGAAAGGCAAAGTCCCGCTCCAACCGTGCCGGTCTTCAGTTCCCCGTTGGCCGTATTCATCGTCTCCTGCGCAAGGGTAACTATGCCGAGCGCGTCGGTGCCGGAGCGCCCGTGTATCTGGCAGCCGTCATGGAGTACTTGGCCGCTGAAGTGCTTGAGTTGGCCGGAAACGCTGCCCGTGACAACAAGAAGACGCGCATCATCCCGCGTCATCTGCAGCTGGCCATCCGCAACGACGAGGAGTTGAACAAGCTGCTTTCCGGAGTAACCATCGCTCAGGGTGGTGTGCTGCCCAACATTCAGGCCGTGCTGCTGCCCAAGAAGACCGAAAAGAAGGCTTAAACTGTGTAACAAAGCCTCCTTCATCTCAAACCCAAAACCGTCCTTTTCAGGGCGACAAATAACTTTGCCAAAGACATTTTATTCGATTTATGCTGATATGGGACAACCAGAAGTAAGAACATTATCTAATATAGAACGGTGCTTGAAAGAGTGCACAAAATGTAAATGAAATAATGTGCCTTCCTTTGGCACATAAAGTATCATTTACTGTTTTCAATTCTGTTACCCCTCACTTCGATTTCTACAAAATGCAGCATATCAGAAGCGATGTGTTAAATTTTCCAGGTAGCTTTGTCAAGAGGGTTGGTTTTACAATTACAAATGCAAGCAGTGATACCTGTGTCCTTTTTTCTGGAAACGCTAAAGGACACGTTTACCTGATTTATCGTTAACTACGGGAAAATGTTAAAAGTGTTGGTTGTCGAAAAATGTTGTGTGTTCAGGTAAGGCTAGGTTCTCACAAAAGTTTGACTTGGCAAATTTATTGGGAAACGTTGGAAATGGCTTTAAAAAAGTTGGACCAAAGATTAGGAACATTCATATAGATAAACATCCTCAATAATGTTTCCCTTCACCCTTCATTTAAATAACCACATAAATATATAAATATAAATATGTAAAAAGTAAGTTTCAGCCCTTTACTTTACAAAGGAGAAGCGTTACTTGCCTTTCAAAATTCCCAAGCATCATTTAATAGAGGTTGTGTCAGCTTGGCGACCGGCCAGTGTACACCTTATAAATTTTAAAATCTTTTACATTTCGATGAAAACATAAATTATTTGTTTGAGGATAAATCGATACCAGTGAGATTAAATTATTAAATTACAAGTTAAAAAAGATGAGGTTTTTCGTTAATGCACTAGAATTTAAGCAAAAAAGTCTTGCAGTTTAAAGGTCTTAAAACCTTCAAAGCTTTTAATTCGAGTTACGTTGCCAAAGCAAAAAATATAAATTATTTCAAGTATATCCAAAGAAATTCAATATAAGAAATAAATTTAAAGCCTATTAAGATAACGTTAATGGCGATTTTGAATGATGGTTGCTTTGGATGCGAGGGCTCTTTTGAAATGGCGCTTATCGAGTTTAAAAAATCCTTCCATAATTTTCAAATTCCTAGTTTAACCAAAAGATTGGCAAATAAAAAATGAGTTTTTTGTGATAACATATAACTTAACTTAACATAACTTAACATAACTTAGAGTTTATTGATTGTTATATAAGTTTTTCTTGAAGTTGTTATAACTCGCATTGATGCAAAAAATATTAAAACAATAAAAATGTTACAACTTTTCATAATCATCAGTAATAAATGATTCATATCTTTAAAAAAGCTTTTTATTTTTGTTCAAAATTGGTCGTTTCTCATTATTGCATACAAATAATCAATATTAAGACATGATTAATAATCTATCAATTTGCTTATCCCCGATGGTAAAACCACGCGTTAAAAAATGCTGCTTGGGTTTGCGCTAAACAGGCGTTACGTGTAACGCTTGCGTAACGTAGAGGGCGGGTGTTCATGATATCCCAGGGTGTTTGTCCTGGATAATAACTGGGAAACATTTGTATGATAACGAAAGCTGGGGAACAATCACCAATTGTAAAAATTGAAACGGAAACATCGCTCGCGGAGCATCGCTACGTTATTATAAAAAATGAAGTCAGTATCCCAAGAAAATATAAGGAATTCAGCTAACATCCTAGAAGTTGGAGGTTGAGTTAATTTCTACATCTTTATACCATCCTGCTAGCAAATCTTGCATAAAGTATTTGGCGGGTAGCTCTTGCTTGACACTTGTTAACGCTCTCTGGAGAATATGGAAAATTTGCAAATTTTTGCTCTTATAGAAAACTCAAGTGGTGAGATTTATCTTTTCTAGGGCGCAATCCTGCATAATGCTTCGTAAACTAAACTGTAAACTAAAATATAATTTAGATTTTTTATTTACATTTATAAACTTCACACCACAATTGCGTTAAATTGCAGCCACTTTAGGCATTTTCGGCAATGAATATTGTTTTACTTATGCAATTTCAATTCAAAAATCTTCAAATTAACACACAATACATATTTTAAATGTTTTCAAAGTCTGATGATGGAAACTGTTTTAAGGTTTTGAGTTGAGGCAATGTTTTGTGTGTGCATGGAAACGGTGTTATTGTGATCAAAAATAAAGAAAAGAAATAGAATGTGAAGAAAAGAAAAAACCTTATGTGTTGAAAACAAGCTTTTTGGTATTATTATTTTTATCTATTCCGAAAGTTTTCAAGCTCACATCAGCATGAATAACATTCTCGTTTCTATAATTAATGCGATAGAACAGTGCTAACAAAAACGCATCGAAAGGCATAATTAGTTTAACTGTCAATTAACCAAATAAATAAACAACATAACATAAACTGTGGATGCATCTCACTTAGCTATGTAAAAAAGACCGTTAATTGTTATAAAAGATCGTTATTTCCCACATTAGTCGATCTTAATTATATATTGAATTTGGTCCTGGTTCTTAACATTCTTATTGGGGCCTGAAAGTTCTATTTATTAAAAATGACGGGCCTTCGAAAGATCCGCTAACAAGTTTGTACATAAATAAGCACTTCTTTCTTCTATGTTGCAGAGGTTCCATTCCAAATAACAGGCACCTTGTACGGTAAGAGGGACAAACAGAATTACGAGACGTCGGGAGACGATAAAACAATGAACGAGTAAGCTTGCGTTGAACCGATTCTAGCCTATATTTTAAATGTAGCTGTGTCGGTGTCCAAATAATACTAGCAAATTCTAGAGTAGGACGGACAATTGCACAATACACAGCTTTTTTACTGAATGGATCTTTGAAGTCTTTCTTAACACGCAAAATGAATCCTAACAAACGGAAAGCTTTTGAAAGTATTGCTTTATAGTGGTTCTGAATCACATTTTTACGCGGCTTTGATCTATCATCAATTTTATATTCGCAAATAATGGGAAATCTTTTCCTAGTGTAAGATGTAACAGAACATTTTGATACGTTGAGACGCATACAATTGGAATTACACAACGCGTTAAATCGAGTTAAACAGATTTGAAGAATTAAAGAATTGGTTTGATCTGATACCGGTAGGAACATTTTCATATCACCTGCATAAAAAAATTTTTCGCAATCCGGCATAACGTGAATAACATCATTTATGATAATGTTAAAAAGAAAAGGGCCGAGAATGCTGTATTGTGGAACCCCAGACGGGTTGGTGAATGGTGCAGATAAAGAGGAGGAAATAATCACAGATATATGCTTATCACTTAAATAATACGAGAGCAAGTGAACGAGCGCGCTATTAACTCCGTAGCTTGATAGTTTTGAAATTAGCATTGAGTGATTTACGGATTCAAAGGCAGCATTGACGCTGTTAGCTGTTGCTGTATAATAAATTCACAAACCTCATGTGAACAGTGTTGTTTTTTTCACCCGTTTTTCTTCTTTTGATGAGTTATCCCAAGTATCAATGAACGATGCGCATGTGTAAGTCAAATTTGAGCTGATGCAAAAAAACGGTATGTTCCACGCGGCGATTATTGCTTCAAGAGGATGATAGTTTTGCCCTGAAAAAGAAAATATTTTTATTAGAAAATATAAAATTAATCACTATATAAATAAATAAAAAAAATTATTTCTTTTAACAAACGCTTCAATCGTCGCTTTTATGTACGATTCAAACACATACGTATAAGTTAAAAAAGCACATTTACAAAACGCCATCTCATGTAAATGCACTGCATATACAGCAGTGTGAGTGCTTGTTATGCGAGTAATATATCATAGAATTTTTTTTCTCAAATAAGAATTGTCGCATGTTGCGAAAGACACAGCTCTTGAGTAATGTATTGTGGTCCTGAAAAGGACCGTTTGATTTTAGACTCCATTTGGAGGTTTGTTAGAGCACGTTGAATTTAACCTCCAAAACCGTACAGAGTACGGCCCTGACGCTTCAGAGCATACACTACATCCATAGCAGTGACGGTCTTGCGCTTGGCGTGTTCAGTGTAAGTGACCGCATCACGGATCACATTCTCCAGAAACACTTTCAGCACGCCACGGGTTTCCTCGTAGATGAGGCCGGAGATACGTTTCACTCCTCCACGCCGAGCCAAACGGCGGATGGCGGGCTTGGTAATGCCCTGGATGTTATCTCGCAGCACTTTTCGGTGACGCTTGGCTCCTCCTTTACCCAGACCTTTTCCTCCCTTTCCTCTTCCAGTCATGATGAGCACAGGATTGTACGTTCACGATGTTCACACTTTAAATTGACGATCACGAATGAGCGTTTTCGAGCTCAACGTCCCTATTTATACTTTTTCATCCACACATTCCCTCTTGCTCTTAAGATGAGAGAAAATGAGGGTTGACAAGCGCATAAATAGAGCTGTTGTTCGATCAGTTTAAACATTTAACGTTCAACTTTTCTCAAAACAACACGTTCGCTCAGTGCTCAACGAAACCTACGCTCCCGAAGTAAAATGGCTCGTACCAAGCAAACCGCTCGTAAATCGACTGGAGGTAAGGCTCCTCGCAAGCAGCTGGCCACCAAGGCTGCTCGTAAAAGTGCCCCGGCCACCGGAGGAGTGAAGAAGCCGCATCGTTACCGTCCGGGAACGGTGGCCCTCCGAGAAATCCGTCGCTACCAGAAGTCGACCGAGCTGCTCATCCGCAAGCTGCCCTTCCAGCGCTTGGTGCGTGAGATCGCCCAGGACTTCAAGACCGATCTCCGCTTCCAGAGCTCAGCCGTGATGGCGCTGCAGGAAGCCAGCGAGGCGTACCTGGTTGGTCTGTTCGAAGACACGAATCTGTGCGCCATCCACGCCAAGCGCGTCACCATCATGCCCAAGGACATCCAGCTGGCCCGTCGCATCCGCGGAGAGCGTGCCTAAATCGTCCATGCATCCGGAAGCGGTCCCTGTCTAAACGGGGCATTTCCTTCTCAAAACGGTCCTTTTCAGGACCACCAATACTGTTGAACATATCAAGAATTTTCTTTCGATTGCTATTATGAAATGGTACATGTGAAGGCAAGCTAACACGTATGTCGTTTAGTAATAACGAGATAGTGATGAAAAGGGGGAATATTCGTTTCAAACAATCATCGTTATGGGAGGTAGTTTAACTTTTTCTTGACAAAGTTTTGTTGTATTCAAAGCATGTAAAGCTTTGATTATGTTAACCAATACTTTATTACAACTAATATTACCTATGAGTATATTACCAGCATCGCAGCTTACAACAAACCACGAACGAATAGTATGGCTTTATATTTTACAACAAATGTTCGACACAACCAGCTTAACTGTGACTCATAGGCACGAAAATGAAAACCCGTACCAAAACGATCCTTCAATACTTATAAAGCAACATTAAAATCGAACAAATATATAACAATGTTTAACTCACGACACATAAGCTGCAATTGGTTGCTTTGTCGATAAATTATCCTCGTACGCGCGAGGAAAATTTAAATTAAAAAAATGATTCTCATACCACGAGCGAAACGACTTCTATTCATAATTCATGATACACGAAACTCCATTTACAATTCCACTTCGGAAAACGCTTCCAACCATTGCGGATGAAATGAATGATAATTCTTTGTTTGAATGCGGTTTGTGGTCCTGAAAAGGACCGATTAAAGAGACGTTCATGAAAAGAAGCCAATCATTTCAGTGGCTTACTTCGAGCTGGTGTACTTTGTGACAGCCTTCGTTCCTTCGGAGACGGCGTGCTTGGCAAGCTCACCAGGCAGCAGCAGACGAACAGCGGTTTGGATTTCACGGGACGTGATCGTCGAACGCTTGTTGTAGTGCGCCAAACGGGACGCCTCAGCAGCAATGCGTTCGAAGATATCGTTGACGAAACTGTTCATGATGCTCATGGCCTTCGAAGAGATGCCAGTATCCGGGTGGACTTGCTTCAACACTTTGTAGATGTAAATAGCGTAGCTTTCCTTGCGGATCTTGCGCTTCTTTTTCTTGTCGGACTTGGAAATATTTTTCTGGGCTTTGCCAGACTTCTTCGCAGCTTTTCCACTGGTTTTTGGTGCCATTTCGACGGAAAAATTCACTCAACACTGGGACACGATGTGTTCGATTCAACGGGTGATTGCGTTCTAGAAAAATTCCAAGCTCTCCAATCGCTTATAACGGGCCGTGAGAGAGGATACGTTTCGTGCAGCTCGAAAAATTCCAAACAAGTATCGCGCAGCTCGAATAAGCTGCTATATAAGCATCGGTCAGCTCAAAATTGCTCCATTGTAAAAAGACCCTTCTCAAAGAGAACATTCTTGTGCGAGCGGTTAACCCGGACGGACGTGTTTTTGTTCAACTCCAGTGTCTACGCCAACGGTCTCGGGAGAGAACGTTGGCAAGAAGTGAAAATACCGTTACTTTTTGTGTGTGATCTCGGGAGAGAAAAAACCACAGTGCCAGCTGCGCGCGTTGATATTTGTTCAGTGAGAGTGACACATACACACGCACACACGACACAGTTTGGAACGTGCGACAAGCACAGCGCTTTGGCGCCAAGAACGTCGTTCGCTGCGTAAGCAGTGAAGCCGGTGTTTTCGTGCCATTTTACCCCGCTACTCGGGAGAGTAACGAGTGAAATTATCTTATTTGTCTTGCATTAAAATTCTATTGTTTTTATTATTCCGAAATTGTAAATATTAGTCTTAAATTTAATTGAACTTTCGCTTTTCAGGAACACTTTTTTACTTAATTTTTTTTATATATATACCTCATATACATTATATACATTGCATTGAACTAAATAATACTAACCAACCCGGCAAAATGCCGGGACCCTCGCATCCTGTACGGGATGCACTTCCGCCCGAGCCTCCCCAGAGAGCTCGATCATTACCACCATGGATGGACCGTAATAACGAGTTTGGGGACATGAAGTTCCTCGTTCTCGAGCCGTTGAAAGGCTTTAAGCTCCCGCAAAACCCATGGATCATTTCAAAGAGCATTACCAACGTGGTTGGAGAGCTTACCGAAAGCAGCCACTCGATGGAATTTGGGCAGAAATATCTCATCAAAACCCGAAACCTTGCGCAGTACACAAAAATGCAAAGCATCACGCAACTCATCGACGGTACGAAAGTATCCATCACCCCTCACGCTACGTTGAACACAGTCCAGTGCGTAATATTCGCCCCGGAGCTGAAAGGACTGAAGGACGAAGAAATTCTGCTGAACATGGAAAGTCAAAACGTCAAGCAAGTCCGACGATTCACCCGAAAGGTGAATGACGAAATACAACCAACGAACTCTTTCCTGATACGCGTGGAAGCTGGAAAAATACCGGAATCCCTTCGCGTAGGGCTGTTGCAGGTGCGAACGAAACCATACTACCCAAAACCAATGCTGTGCTACAAATGCGCCAGCTTTGGGCACACAAAAGTACGCTGCTCAAAGGGACAGGTCTGTGGAAACTGCGGAACCGCAGCACACGGAGAATGTTCGACCCATCCCGCTTGCGTGAACTGCAAAGGCGAACACAGCGCGTTCTCTCGCGAATGCCCTGCGTTCCAATTTGAAGAACAAGTCATAAAAATAAAAGTCGACCACAACTGCACCTACAAGGAAGCTCGGCAAATGGCACTCCAACAACATCAGCAAACAAGTGCTGTACAGCAGCGAATCACATTTGCGCAACAAACTACAACGGTGGATGAAAAAGACATCAAAATCAAGCGGCTCGAAGAAGAACAGAACGAACTGAAGAAAACGATCCTAGAACAGATGAAAAAAATGGATACCCAGAGCAAGCTCATCGAAGCTCTTCTGAAGAAACTGAAAGAACCAAATGTAAATTTACAGAATAATAAGAATAACACAACTAACGAAGCCACAACACAAATCGAAGAAAATCAAAGCAAGACCCAATCCAACAATGTCTGCAACAGCAACAACAATATTGAAGCAACGGATAACCCCGAAACCGACAACGAAACGAATGACCAGGAAACGATGTCTACATCCGACACAGAATCAGAAAATTCGGCCGCATCCATCATTTCAGCACAATCCCGCAAACGAAACCACAACCTGGAAAACGTTTCATCAGAAGAAGAAGAATTAAGAAATGCAGTGAAAAACATGGCATCCAACGAAATCGCAGTCATCTCGCCCATCGCTTCTCCCACTCTTCCCTCGGAACAACGATCACCAACTGCCAAACCATCGAAGAAAAAACATCGCCACTGAATTTATTCTCCTTTCCTCTTACCCTAATTGTTTACTGACCTAAACCATAATAATGCTCTCCTCAACCAATAATACTAATGACACAAACAAACCATTCCTACTAAACTGGAACATAAGAGGAATGAACACTAACCTCTACGAACTTCAACTACTAATAAACGAATACAAACCTGCCGTCATAACACTTCAAGAAGTTCGCGATCCGCCTAATACCAACCATTCTCCACTTAACCACTACAATTGGTCCTACAAGCTTTCTCCAACTAACCCACATCACAGTGTTGCAATAGGTGTACATAAATCTATTCCCTTCAAATTAATAAAAACTAACACCAATCTTTCCGCAATAGCAGTCAACATAAAGTCTCCCATAGACATGACCATTGTCTCACTCTACATGCCACCTAGAGCTACCTTCAACCAATCCGAACTTAACTCTTTTCTTAACCTTTTTTCCCATCCCTTGCTAATAGCAGGAGATCTTAATGCAGAAGATAAAAACCTTAGAATCTCTAAAACTAACAGAAAATTCAATAGACTCAATAACATTTTTACTAACCATAATCTCTCTTTCATTTCTAACCCTAACCCAACCCGACTATGTATCTCATCAGGTACAGAATCCTTCCTTGACTATGTCATCTCATCCTTCTCCCTTCTTAACGAACTTAAACTATACGTATTGGCGGACACACATGGCAGTGATCACTATCCGATCATCGTGAAAAGTAAACCATCGCTTCCGGAAAACAAACAACGACCAAAATGGAAATATGAAAATGCCGATTGGACATCATACCAAATTAATGTACTGATACACCTACATTCAGACCCCCAGCCCACAGAAGGAAACATCATTAAAATCATAAACGATGCAGCAGCGAAATCAATACCAAAATCAAAGGGCAAACCTGGCAAGCGAAGTGTTCACTGGTGGAACGACACTGTCGCTAAAGCCATAAAAAAGAGACGTAAAGCGCTCCGAAAACTGCAGAATGCCAAGAAAAACCAAGACCACACCCATATCCCTACCCTCTCCGAGGAATTTCAAATTGCCCATCGCATTGCAAGAGAGGAAATCAAAAAGGCAAAACAAGAATCATGGAATAGATTCAAAGATAGCATAAGTCCCGAAATGTCTGGAAAAGACATGTGGAGAAATGTAAAATGCCTTACAGAACGCAAGCAAGACATCGCTCATATCATCATCAAAACCGATGACGACACAATAGTCCCAGTTGAGTCAACACCAGAGGTACTTGCCACTCATTTTGCCACCATATCCGCCACAAATAGTTATTCCCCAGAATTTAAGACTATCAAAGCAACAACCGAGTCCATCCCACTAAATTTCAATAGCAGACCCAACATTCATTACAACAGATCCTTTTCCATAGCCGAACTGAATTGTGCTCTTGCAAAGTGCAAAGGCAACTCAGCCGGACCAGACGACATTGGCTATCCACTGCTAAAAAACCTTCCTTCTGAAGGAAAATACCTACTCTTAAAGCTATACAACTTCATCTGGCAGAGTGGCAAAATTCCTCCTCACTGGAAGAAAAGTTTAACAATTCCCATATTAAAGCCCGACAAATCAAAACACAGCCCAAATAGCTACCGACCAATAAGTTTACTAAACTGCATCGGAAAAGTGTTGGAAAGAATGGTAAACCGACGTCTTACCCAAGAACTGGAAGGCAGGAAACTCCTCAGCATAAGTCAACATGCGTTTAGATGCGGATTAGGCACGGACACTTACTTTGTGCAACTCGAAGAACTACTGGCCAAAGTAAAATCCGATAAACATCATGCCGACTGTGCTATCATCGACTTGGCTAAAGCTTTCGATCGGACATGGAAATACGCAATCATGCGCCAGCTAGCCAGATGGAATTTCGGAGGTAACATGATCACATTCCTCGATGATTTCCTCTCAGACCGTACCTTCGAGGTTCTGATTGGAACGAACAAATCTAGCACTAAAACGCTTGAAAACGGAGTTCCTCAGGGAGCCATCCTTTCTCCAACATTATTTCTGATCAGCATCGAAAGTCTTCTCCGCTCACTACCACCATCCATCACTCCATTGGTTTACGCTGATGATATCGTTCTGATCTCGAGCAATGCAGATAATGGAGTTGCGCGATACAATCTGCAACAGGGACTGCACATCTTATGGGAATGGTCAAAACGTATTGGTTATGACATCGCTGCTGAAAAAAGCAATATAATGCACATCTGCAACAAACCACATCCAACCGTACCGCTTTGCCTTAATCAAAGACAAATTCCAGACTGCAAAAAAGTAAAGATACTCGGGATCACAATAGACCAAAAACTCACATTCCAAGCCCACATTAAACAGCTAAAAACTACAGCTACCAAGAAAATCAACCTTTTCCAAATGCTCAGCACAGGAACCCACAAAGCTTCAAAAGATACACTTATCTTCATTATTAATCACTGGTTGCTTCCAAAACTACTGTACGGTATAGAAATAGTATCGATTAAAAAGGAACAGTTTGAAAAAGCAATAAGCCCCATCTACCATTCCGTTCTACGATATGCCATAGGCGCCTTCCGAACCAGCCCCATCGTCTCTATGCTAAGTGAGAGCGGACTTCTTCCACTTAGCCATATAATAACAACTAAATTAGCCGCAACAGCAACAAGAATTAAAGAAAAGAATATCCAAGCACCATCATTCCTCAATAGAGCCAACTCCAAACTTTTCGCTATAACAAACTGCAATATCCCGGATATCACAACACTGTTACATCTTGGCACTAGGCCGTGGTACCATGAACCCCCTAACATAGACTGGCATTTTAAAAACATCCTTAAAGCAGGTTGCAATAGTACAATAGCACAAAAACATTTCATAGAACACACAAACAACAAATACATGAAGCACAACCACATTTATACCGATGGATCCGTCGATGGAGCAGCAGCAGGATTCGGGATTTACTCACCCATTGATAAAGTAGCGTCCAAACTGCCGGATCACACTTCCATCTTTACGGCAGAAACGTTGGCAATAATCCAGGCAGTTGAAGATACTCTGCGCTCTGACCTGGAAAACGTCATCTTTACCGACAGCGCAAGTGTCCTCTCGGCACTAGAGCATGGAACATGTAAGGACCCAAACATCCAAAAGCTCTACCAGGCCACTAGCCCACACATAAACCAGGATCAACAACTCACCATCTGTTGGATACCTGGTCACGCTGGTATCAAAGGCAACGAGATCGCCGACCGCCTCGCCAACAAAGGCCGAAGAAAAACATCAACCTACAACACCTCGCTGCCTAAAAGAGACGCAATTATCTATATAAATGGAAAAATAAGAGAGGCGTGGGAAAAGGAATGGTTTAAAACCAAGAACAACTTCCTTCGGCTAGTGAAATCAACAACTACACCATGGCCATCAGTAATAAAACATCGAGACCAAAAGATCCTTACTCGATTAAGAATAGGCCACACTAGACTGACCCACAGCCATCTCATCGAACGATCCAGTCCTCCTCTCTGCCAATTCTGCGGGACCACTATAACAATATTCCACCTCTTAACAGAATGCCACGGATACGCACAACTTCGTAAGACTTGCCATCTTGACTCCAACATAGACTCAATACTTTCACTTCACCCTCAGAAACAAGAAAATCTGCTAAAATTTCTAAAACTATCACATTTATTCCATCAACTATAACAATCTAATAGTCTAACTTTTCCCCACAAAGAGGCGAAAGAACTCCGCAGGAGCCAAAGCCTCTCTAAACCATACTAACAACAACAACATTCTCAAAGAGAACATCGTGTTGCTCGTGATCCGTTACAAACGTTCCCCAATAAAATCTAACCATGTCTGGCCGTGGAAAGGGAGGAAAGGTAAAGGGAAAGGCAAAGTCCCGCTCCAACCGTGCCGGTCTTCAGTTCCCCGTTGGCCGTATTCATCGTCTCCTGCGCAAGGGTAACTATGCCGAGCGCGTCGGTGCCGGAGCACCTGTGTATCTGGCAGCCGTCATGGAATACTTGGCCGCTGAAGTGCTTGAGTTGGCCGGAAACGCTGCCCGTGACAACAAGAAGACGCGCATCATCCCGCGTCATCTGCAGCTGGCCATCCGCAACGACGAGGAGTTGAACAAGCTGCTGTCCGGAGTAACCATCGCTCAGGGTGGTGTGCTGCCCAACATTCAGGCCGTGCTGCTGCCCAAGAAGACCGAAAAGAAGGCTTAAACTGTGTGACAAAGCCTCCTTCATCTCAAACCCAAAACCGTCCTTTTCAGGGCGACAAATAACTTTGCCAAAGACATTTTATTCGATTTATGCTGATATGGGACAACCAGAAGTAAGAACATTATCTAATACAGAACGGTGCTTGAAAGAGTGTACAAAATGTAAATGAAAAAATGTGCCTTCCTTTGGCACATAAAGTATCATTTACTGTTTTCAATTCTGTTACCCCTCACTTCGATTTCTACAAAATGCAGCATATCAGAAGCGATTTGTTAAATTTTCCAGGTAGCTTTGTCAAGAGGGTTGGTTTTACAATAGCAAATGCAAGCAGTGATACCTGTGTCCTTTTTTCTGGAAACGCTAAAGGACACGTTTACCTGATTTATCGTTAACTACGGGAAAATGTTAAAAGTGTTGGTTGTCGAAAAATGTTGTGTGTTCAGGTAAGGCTAGGTTCTCACAAAAGTTTGACTTGGCAAATTTATTGGGAAACGTTGGAAATGGCTTTAAAAAAGTTGGACCAAAGATTAGGAACATTCATATAGATAAACATCCTCAATAATGTTTCCCTTCACCCTTCATTTAAATAACCACATAAATATATAAATATAAATATGTAAAAAGTAAGTTTCAGCCCTTTACTTTACAAAGGAGAAGCGTTACTTGCCTTTCAAAATTCCCAAGCATCATTTAATAGAGGTTGTGTCAGCTTGGCGACCGGCCAGTGTACACCTTATAAATTTTAAAATCTTTTACATTTCGATGAAAACATAAATTATTTGTTTGAGGATAAATCGATACCAGTGAGATTAAATTATTAAATTACAAGTTAAAAAAGATGAGGTTTTTCGTTAATGCACTAGAATTTAAGCAAAAAAGTCTTGCAGTTTAAAGGTCTTAAAACCTTCAAAGCTTTTAATTCGAGTTACGTTGCCAAAGCAAAAAATATAAATTATTTCAAGTATATCCAAAGAAATTCAATATAAGAAATAAATTTAAAGCCTATTAAGATAACGTTAATGGCGATTTTGAATGATGGTTGCTTTGGATGCGAGGGCTCTTTTGAAATGGCGCTTATCGAGTTTAAAAACTCCTTTCATAATTTTCAAATTCCTAGTTTTACCAAAAGATTGGCAAATAAAAAATGAGTTTTTTGTGATAACATATAACTTAACTTAACATAACTTAACATAACTTAGAGTTTATTGATTGTTATATAAGTTTTTCTTGAAGTTGTTATAACTCGCATTGATGCAAAAAATATTAAAATAATAATAGTGTTACAACTTTTCATAATCATCAGTAATAAATGATTCATATCTTTAAAAAAGCTTTTTATTTTTGTTCAAAATTGGTCGTTTCTCATTATTGCATACAAATAATCAATATTAAGACATGATTAATAATCTATCAATTTGCTTATCCCCGATGGTAAAACCACGCGTTAAAAAATGCTGCTTGGGTTTGCGCTAAACAGGCGTTACGTGTAACGCTTGCGTAACGTAGAGGGCGGGTGTTCATGATATCCCAGGGTGTTTGTCCTGGATAATAACTGGGAAACATTTGTATGATGACGAAAGCTGGGGAACAATCACCAATTGTAAAAATTAAAACGGAAACATCGCTCGCGGAGCATCGCTACGTTATTAAAAAAAATGAAGTCAGTATCCCAAGAAAATATATGGAATTCAGCTAACATCCTAGATGTTGGAGGTTGCGTTAATTTCTACATCTTTATACCATCCTGCTAGCAAATCTTGCATAAAGTATTTGGCGGGTAGCTCTTGCTTGACACTTGTTAACGCTCTCTGGAGAATATGGAAAATTTGCAAATTTTTGCTCTTATAGAAAACTCAAGTGGTGAGATTTATCTTTTCTAGGGCGCAATCCTGCATAATGCTTCGTAAACTAAACTGTAAACTAAAATATAATTTAGATTTTTTATTTACATTTATAAACTTCACACCACAATTGCGTTAAATTGCAGCCACTTTAGGCATTTTCGGCAATGAATATTGTTTTACTTATGCAATTTCAATTCAAAAATCTTCAAATTAACACACAATACATATTTTAAGTGTTTTCAAAGTCTGATTATGGAAACTGTTTTAAGGTTTTGAGTTGAGGCAATGTTTTGTGTGTGTGCGGAAACGGTGTGATTGTGATCAAAAATAAAGAAAAGAAATAGAATATATAGAAACGAAAGCACGAATTTGTTGAAAAGAAGCTTTTTGTTATTATTGTTTTTATCTATTCCGAAAGTTTTCAAGCTCACATCAGCATGAATAACATTCTCGTTTCTATAATTAATGCAATAGAACAGTGGTAACAAAAACGCATTGAAAGGCATAATAAGTTTGACTGTCAATTAACAACATTAATAAACAACATATCATAAACTGTGGATGCGTCTCACTTAGCTATGTAAAAAAGTCAGTTAATTTTTATAAAAGATCGTTATATCCAACATTAGTCGATCTTAATTATATATTGAATTTGGTCCTGGTTCTTAACATTCTTATTGGGGCCTGAAAGTTCTATTTATTAAAAATGACGGGCCTTCGAAAGATCCGCTAACAAGTTTGTACATAAATAAGCACTTCTTTCTTCTATGTTGCAGAGGTTCCATTCCAAATAACAGGCACCTTGTACGGTAAGAGGGACAAACAGAATTACGAGACGTCGGGAGACGATAAAACAATGAACGAGTAAGCTTGCGTTGAACCGATTCTAGCCTATATTTTAAATGTAGCTGTGTCGGTGTCCAAATAATACTAGCAAATTCTAGAGTAGGACGGACAATTGCACAATACACAGCTTTTTTACTGAATGGATCTTTGAAGTCTTTCTTAACACGCAAAATGAATCCTAACAAACGGAAAGCTTTTGAAAGTATTGCTTTATAGTGGTTCTGAATCACATTTTTACGCGGCTTTGATCTATCATCAATTTTATATTCGCAAATAATGGGAAATCTTTTCCTAGTGTAAGATGTAACAGAACATTTTGATACGTTGAGACGCATACAATTGGAATTACACAACGCGTTAAATCGAATTAAACAGATTTGAAGAGTTAAAGAATTGGTTTGATCTGATACCGGTAGGAAAATTTTCATATCACCTGCATAAAACAATTTTTCGCAATCCGGCATAACGTGAATAACATTCTTCTTCTTCTTCTTTGGCTCAACAACCGATGCCGGTCAAGGCCTGCCAACACACTTGTGGGGTTGGCTTTCAGTGACTTATTGATTTCCCCCCATAGCAGGATAGTCAGTCCTACGTATGGCGGCACGGTCTATTTGGGGCTTGAACCCATGGCGGGCATGTTGTTAAGTCGTACGAGTTGACGACTGTACCATGAGACCGGCCAAGAATAACATTATTTATGAAAATTTTAAAAAGAAAGGGCCGAAAATGCTGCATTGTGGAATCCCAGCCGGGTTGGTGAATGCTGCAGATAGAGAGGAGGAAATATTCACTGTAATATGCTTATCACTTAAATAATACGAGAGCAAGTGAACGAGCGCGCTATTAACTCCGTAGCTTGATAGTTTTGAAATTAGCATTGAGTGATTTACGGATTCAAAGGCAGCATTGACGCTGTTAGCTGTTGCTGTATAATAAATTCACAAACCTCATGTGAACAGTGTTGTTTTTTTCACCCGTTTTTCTTCTTTTGATGAGTTATCCCAAGTATCAATGAACGATGCGCATGTGTAAGTCAAATTTGAGCTGATGCAAAAAAACGGTATGTTCCACGCGGCGATTATTGCTTCAAGAGGATGAGAGTTTTACCCTGAAAAAGAAAATATTTTTATTAGAAAATATAAAATTTATCAATCTTTAAATAAATAAAAAAAATTATTTCTTTTAACAAACGCTTCAATCGTCGCTTTTATGTACGATTCAAACGCATACGTATAGGTTTAAAAAGCACAATTACAAAACGCAATTTCATATAAATGCACTGCATATACAGCAGTGTGTGTGCTTGTTATGCGAGTAATATGTTATACGCACGCCATTCGAAACCATCATAGCTCTTTTCCCTTAAATAAGAATTGTCGCATGTTGCGAAAGACACAGCTCTTGAGTAATGTATTGTGGTCCTGAAAAGGACCGTTTGATTTGAGACTCCATTTGGAGGTTTGTTAGAGCACGTTGAATTTAACCTCCAAAACCGTACAGAGTACGGCCCTGACGCTTCAGAGCATACACCACATCCATAGCGGTGACGGTCTTGCGCTTGGCGTGTTCAGTGTAAGTGACCGCATCACGGATCACATTCTCCAGAAACACTTTCAGCACGCCACGGGTTTCCTCGTAGATGAGGCCGGAGATACGTTTCACTCCTCCACGCCGAGCCAAACGGCGGATGGCGGGCTTGGTAATGCCCTGGATGTTATCTCGCAGCACTTTTCGGTGACGCTTGGCTCCTCCTTTACCCAGACCTTTTCCTCCCTTTCCTCTTCCAGTCATGATGAGCACAGGATGGTACGTTCACGATGTTCACACTTTAAATTGACGATCACGAATGAGCGTTTTCGAGCTCAACGTCCCTATTTATACTTTTTCATTCACGCATTCCCTCTTGCTCTTAAGATGAGAGAAAATAAGGGTTGACAAGCGCATAAATAGAGCTGTTGTTCGAGCAGTTTCATCATTCAACGTTCAACTTTTGTCAAAAGAACACGTTCGCTCAGTGCTCAACGAAACCTACGCTCCCGAAGTGAAATGGCTCGTACCAAGCAAACCGCTCGTAAATCGACTGGAGGTAAGGCTCCTCGCAAGCAGCTGGCCACCAAGGCTGCTCGTAAAAGTGCCCCGGCTACCGGAGGAGTGAAGAAGCCGCATCGTTACCGTCCGGGAACGGTGGCCCTCCGAGAAATCCGTCGCTACCAGAAGTCGACCGAGCTGCTCATCCGCAAGCTGCCCTTCCAGCGCTTGGTGCGTGAAATCGCCCAGGACTTCAAGACTGATCTCCGCTTCCAGAGCTCAGCCGTGATGGCGCTGCAGGAAGCCAGCGAGGCGTACCTGGTTGGTCTGTTCGAAGACACGAATCTGTGCGCCATCCACGCCAAGCGCGTCACCATCATGCCCAAGGACATCCAGCTGGCCCGTCGCATCCGCGGAGAGCGTGCCTAAATCGTCCATGCATCCGGAAGCGGACCCTGTCTAAACGGGGCATTTCCTTCTCAAAACGGTCCTTTTCAGGACCACCAATACTGTTGAACATATCAAGAATTTTCTTTCGATTGCTATTATGAAATGGTACATGTGAAGGCAAGCTAACAC
Organism: Anopheles merus; assembly: GCF_017562075.2. NCBI lineage: Eukaryota > Metazoa > Arthropoda > Insecta > Diptera > Culicidae > Anopheles > Anopheles merus. Next base: position 22,212 of record NW_024427614.1, on the reverse strand, counting down.
GTATGTCGTTTAGTAATAACGAGATAATGATGAAAAGGGGGAATATTCGTTTCAAACAATCATTGTTATGGGAGGTAGTTTAACTTTTTCTTGACAAAGTTTTGCTGTATTCAAAGCATGTAAAGCTTTGATTATGTTAACCAATACTATATTACAACTAATATTACCTATGAGTATATTACCAGCATCGCAGCTTACAACAAACCACGAACGAATAGTATGACATTATATTTTACAACAAATGTTCGACACAACCAGCTTAACTGTGACTCATAGGCACGAAAATGAAAACGCGTACAAAAACGATCCTTCAATACTTATAAAGCAACATTAAAATCGAACTAATATATAACAATATTTAACTCACGACAGATAAGCTGCAAGTGGTTGCTTTGTCGATAAATTATCCTCGTACGCGCGAGGAAAATTTAAATTAAAAAAATGATTCTCATACCACGAGCGAAACGACTTCTATTCATAATTCATGATACACGAAACTCCATTTACAATTCCACTTCGGAAAACGCTTCCAACCATTGCGGATGAAATGAATGATAATTCTTTGTTTGAATGCGGTTTGTGGTCCTGAAAAGGACCGATTAAAGAGACGTTCATGAAAAGAAGCCAATCATTTCAGTGGCTTACTTCGAGCTGGTGTACTTTGTGACAGCCTTCGTTCCTTCGGAGACGGCGTGCTTGGCAAGCTCACCAGGCAGCAGCAGACGAACAGCGGTTTGGATTTCACGGGACGTGATCGTCGAACGCTTGTTGTAGTGCGCCAAACGGGACGCCTCAGCAGCAATGCGTTCGAAGATATCGTTGACGAAACTGTTCATGATGCTCATGGCCTTCGAAGAGATGCCAGTATCCGGGTGGACTTGCTTCAACACTTTGTAGATGTAAATAGCGTAGCTTTCCTTGCGGGTCTTGCGCTTCTTTTTCTTGTCGGACTTAGAAATATTTTTCTGGGCTTTGCCAGACTTCTTCGCAGCTTTTCCACTGGTTTTTGGTGCCATTTCGACGGAAAAATTCACTCAACACTGGGACACGATGTGTTCGATTCAACGGGTGATTGCGTTCTAGAAAAATTCCAAGCTCTCCAATCGCTTATAACGGGCCGTGAGAGAGGATACGTTTCGTGCAGCTCGAAAAATTCCAAACAAGTATCGCGCAGCTCGAATAAGCTGCTATATCAGCATCGGTCAGCTCAAAATTGCTCCATTGTAAAAAGACCCTTCTCAAAAAGAACATTATAAAAAGACGTCATTCTTGTGCGAGCGGTTAACCCGGACGGACGTGGTTTTGTTCAACTCCAGCGTCTACGCCAACGGTCTCGGGAGAGAACGTTGGCAAGAAGTGAAAATACCGTTACTTTTTGTGTGTGATCTCGGGAGAGAAAAAACCACAGTGCCAGCTGCGCGCGTTGATATTTGTTCAGTGAGAGTGACACATACACACGCACACACGACACAGTTTGGTACGTGCGACAAGCACAGCGCTTTGGCGCCAAGAACGTCGTTCGCTGCGTAAGCAGTGAAGCCGGTGTTTTCGTGCCATTTTACCCCGCTACTCGGGAGAGTAACGAGTGAAATTATCTTACTTGTCTTGCATTAAAATTTTATTGTTTTTATTATTCCGAAATTGTAAATATTAGTCTTAAATTTAATTGAACTTTCGCTTTTCAGGAACACTTTTTAACTTTATCTTTTTTTTATATATATACCTCATATACATTATATACATTGCATTGAACTAAATAATACTAACCAACCCGGCAAAATGCCGGGACCCTCGCATCCTGTACGGGATGCACTTCCGCCCGAGCCTCCCCAGAGAGCTCGATCATTACCACCATGGATGGACCGTAATAACGAGTTTGGGGACATGAAGTTCCTCGTTCTCGAGCCGTTGAAAGGCTTTAAGCTCCCGCAAAACCCATGGATCATTTCAAAGAGCATTACCAACGTGGTTGGAGAGCTTACCGAAAGCAGCCACTCGATGGAATTTGGGCAGAAATATCTCATCAAAACCCGAAACCTTGCGCAGTACACAAAAATGCAAAGCATCACGCAACTCATCGACGGTACGAAAGTATCCATCACCCCTCACGCTACGTTGAACACAGTCCAGTGCGTAATATTCGCCCCGGAGCTGAAAGGACTGAAGGACGAAGAAATTCTGCTGAACATGGAAAGTCAAAACGTCAAGCAAGTCCGACGATTCACCCGAAAGGTGAATGACGAAATACAACCAACGAACTCTTTCCTGATACGCGTGGAAGCTGGAAAAATACCGGAATCCCTTCGCGTAGGGCTGTTGCAGGTGCGAACGAAACCATACTACCCAAAACCAATGCTGTGCTACAAATGCGCCAGCTTTGGGCACACAAAAGTACGCTGCTCAAAGGGACAGGTCTGTGGAAACTGCGGAACCGCAGCACACGGAGAATGTTCGACCCATCCCGCTTGCGTGAACTGCAAAGGCGAACACAGCGCGTTCTCTCGCGAATGCCCTGCGTTCCAATTTGAAGAACAAGTCATAAAAATAAAAGTCGACCACAACTGCACCTACAAGGAAGCTCGGCAAATGGCACTCCAACAACATCAGCAAACAAGTGCTGTACAGCAGCGAATCACATTTGCGCAACAAACTACAACGGTGGATGAAAAAGACATCAAAATCAAGCGGCTCGAAGAAGAACAGAACGAACTGAAGAAAACGATCCTAGAACAGATGAAAAAAATGGATACCCAGAGCAAGCTCATCGAAGCTCTTCTGAAGAAACTGAAAGAACCAAATGTAAATTTACAGAATAATAAGAATAACACAACTAACGAAGCCACAACACAAATCGAAGAAAATCAAAGCAAGACCCAATCCAACAATGTCTGCAACAGCAACAACAATATTGAAGCAACGGATAACCCCGAAACCGACAACGAAACGAATGACCAGGAAACGATGTCTACATCCGACACAGAATCAGAAAATTCGGCCGCATCCATCATTTCAGCACAATCCCGCAAACGAAACCACAACCTGGAAAACGTTTCATCAGAAGAAGAAGAATTAAGAAATGCAGTGAAAAACATGGCATCCAACGAAATCGCAGTCATCTCGCCCATCGCTTCTCCCACTCTTCCCTCGGAACAACGATCACCAACTGCCAAACCATCGAAGAAAAAACATCGCCACTGAATTTATTCTCCTTTCCTCTTACCCCAATTGTTTACTGACCTAAACCATAATAATGCTCTCCTCAACCAATAATACTAATGACACAAACAAACCATTCCTACTAAACTGGAACATAAGAGGAATGAACACTAACCTCTACGAACTTCAACTACTAATAAACGAATACAAACCTGCCGTCATAACACTTCAAGAAGTTCGCGATCCGCCTAATACCAACCATTCTCCACTTAACCACTACAATTGGTCCTACAAGCTTTCTCCAACTAACCCACATCACAGTGTTGCAATAGGTGTACATAAATCTATTCCCTTCAAATTAATAAAAACTAACACCAATCTTTCCGCAACAGCAGTCAACATAAAGTCTCCCATAGACATGACCATTGTCTCACTCTACATGCCCCCTAGAGCTACCTTCAACCAATCCGAACTTAACTCTTTTCTTAACCTTTTTCCCATCCCTTGCTAATAGCAGGAGATCTTAATGCAGAAGATAAAAACCTTAGAATCTCTAAAACTAACAGAAAATTCAATAGACTCAATAACATTTTTACTAACCATAATCTCTCTTTCATTTCTAACCCTAACCCAACCCGACTATGTATCTCATCAGGTACAGAATCCTTCCTTGACTATGTCATCTCATCCTTCTCCCTTCTTAACGAACTTAAACTATACGTATTGGCGGACACACATGGCAGTGATCACTATCCGATCATCGTGAAAAGTAAACCATCGCTTCCGGAAAACAAACAACGACCAAAATGGAAATATGAAAATGCCGATTGGACATCATACCAAATTAATGTACTGATACACCTACATTCAGACCCCCAGCCCTCAGAAGGAAACATCATTAAAATCATAAACGATGCAGCAGCGAAATCAATACCAAAATCAAAGGGCAAACCTGGCAAGCGAAGTGTTCACTGGTGGAACGACACTGTCGCTAAAGCCATAAAAAAGAGACGTAAAGCGCTCCGAAAACTGCAGAATGCCAAGAAAAACCAAGACCACACCCATATCCCTACCCTCTCCGAGGAATTTCAAATTGCCCATCGCATTGCAAGAGAGGAAATCAAAAAGGCAAAACAAGAATCATGGAATAGATTCAAAGAAAGCATAAGTCCCGAAATGTCTGGAAAAGACATGTGGAGAAATGTAAAATGCCTTACAGAACGCAAGCAAGACATCGCTCATATCATCATCAAAACCGATGATGACACAATAGTCCCAGTTGAGTCAACACCAGAGGTACTTGCCACTCATTTTGCCACCATATCCGCCACAAATAGTTATTCCCCAGAATTTAAGACTATCAAAGCAACAACCGAGTCCATCCCACTAAATTTCAATAGCAGACCCAACATTCATTACAACAGATCCTTTTCCATAGCCGAACTGAATTGTGCTCTTGCAAAGTGCAAAGGCAACTCAGCCGGACCAGACGACATTGGCTATCCACTGCTAAAAAACCTTCCTTCTGAAGGAAAATACCTACTCTTAAAGCTATACAACTTCATCTGGCAGAGTGGCAAAATTCCTCCTCACTGGAAGAAAAGTTTAACAATTCCCATATTAAAGCCCGACAAATCAAAACACAGCCCAAATAGCTACCGACCAATAAGTTTACTAAACTGCATCGGAAAAGTGTTGGAAAGAATGGTAAACCGACGTCTTACCCAAGAACTGGAAGGCAGGAAACTCCTCAGCATAAGTCAACATGCGTTTAGATGCGGATTAGGCACGGAAACTTACTTTGTGCAACTCGAAGAACTACTGGCCAAAGTAAAATCCGATAAACATCATGCCGACTGTGCTATCATCGACTTGGCTAAAGCTTTCGATCGGACATGGAAATACGCAATCATGCGCCAGCTAGCCAGATGGAATTTCGGAGGTAACATGATCACATTCCTCGATGATTTCCTCTCAGACCGTACCTTCGAGGTTCTGATTGGAACGAACAAATCTAGCACTAAAACGCTCGAAAACGGAGTTCCTCAGGGAGCCATCCTTTCTCCAACATTATTTCTGATCAGCATCGAAAGTCTTCTCCACTCACTACCACCATCCACCACTCCATTGGTTTACGCTGATGATATCGTTCTGATCTCGAGCAATGCAGATAATGGAGTTGCGCGATACAATCTGCAACAGGGACTGCACATCTTATGGGAATGGTCAAAACGTATTGGTTATGACATCGCTGCTGAAAAAAGCAATATAATACACATCTGCAACAAACCACATCCAACCTTACCGCTTTGCCTTAATCAAAGACAAATTCCAGACTGCAAAAAAGTAAAGATACTCGGGATCACAATAGACCAAAAACTCACATTCCAAGCCCACATTAAACAGCTAAAAACTACAGCTACCAAGAAAATCAACCTTTTCCAAATGCTCAGCACAGGAACCCACAAAGCTTCAAAAGATACACTTATCTTCATTATTAATCACTGGTTGCTTCCAAAACTACTGTACGGTATAGAAATAGTATCGATTAAAAAGGAACAGTTTGAAAAAGCAATAAGCCCCATCTACCATGCCGTTCTACGATATGCCATAGGCGCCTTCCGAACCAGCCCCATCGTCTCTATGCTAAGTGAGAGCGGACTTCTTCCACTTAGCCATATAATAACAACTAAATTAGCCGCAACAGCAACAAGAATTTAAAGAAAAGAATATCCAAGCACCATCATTCCTCAATAGAGCCAACTCCAAACTTTTCGCTATAACAAACTGCAATATCCCGGATATCACAACACTGTTACATCTTGGCACTAGGCCGTGGTACCATGAACCCCCTAACATAGACTGGCATTTTAAAAACATCCTTAAAGCAGGTTGCAATAGTACAATAGCACAAAAACATTTCATAGAACACACAAACAACAAATACATGAAGCACAACCACATTTACACCGATGGATCCGTCGATGGAGCAGCAGCAGGATTCGGGATTTACTCACCCATTGATAAAGTAGCGTCCAAACTGCCGGATCACACTTCCATCTTTACGGCAGAAACGTTGGCAATAATCCAGGCAGTTGAAGATACTCTGCGCTCTGACCTGGAAAACGTCATCTTTACCGACAGCGCAAGTGTCCTCTCGGCACTAGAGCATGGAACATGTAAGGACCCAAACATCCAAAAGCTCTACCAGGTCACTAGCCCACACATAAACCAGGATCAACAACTCACCATCTGTTGGATACCTGGTCACGCTGGTATCAAAGGCAACGAGATCGCTGACCGCCTCGCCAACAAAGGCCGAAGAAAAACATCAACCTACAACACCTCGCTGCCTAAAAGAGACGCAATTATCTATATAAATGGAAAAATAAGAGAGGCGTGGGAAAAGGAATGGTTTAAAACCAAGAACAACTTCCTTCGCCTAGTGAAATCAACAACTACACCATGGCCATCAGTAATAAAACATCGAGACCAAAAGATCCTTACTCGATTAAGAATAGGCCACACTAGACTGACCCACAGCCATCTCATCGAACGATCCAGTCCTCCTCTCTGCCAATTCTGCGGGACCACTATAACAATATTCCACCTCTTAACAGAATGCCACGGATACACACAACTTCGTAAGACTTGCCATCTTGACTCCAACATAGACTCAATACTTTCACTTCACCCTCAGAAACAAGAAAATCTACTAAAATTTCTAAAACTATCACATTTATTCCATCAACTATAACAATCTAATAGTCTAACTTTTCCCCACAAAGAGGCGAAAGAACTCCGCAGGAGCCAAAGCCTCTCTAAACCATACTAACAACAACAACAACATTATAAAAAGACCCTTCTCAAAGAGAACATCGTGTTGTTCGTGATCCCTTACAAACGTTCCCCAATAAAATCGAACCATGTCTGGCCGTGGAAAGGGAGGAAAGGTAAAGGGAAAGGCAAAGTCCCGCTCCAACCGTGCCGGTCTTCAGTTCCCCGTTGGCCGTATTCATCGTCTCCTGCGCAAGGGTAACTATGCCGAGCGCGTCGGTGCCGGAGCGCCCGTGTATCTGGCAGCCGTCATGGAGTACTTGGCCGCTGAAGTGCTTGAGTTGGCCGGAAACGCTGCCCGTGACAACAAGAAGACGCGCATCATCCCGCGTCATCTGCAGCTGGCCATCCGCAACGACGAGGAGTTGAACAAGCTGCTGTCCGGAGTAACCATCGCTCAGGGTGGTGTGCTGCCCAACATTCAGGCCGTGCTGCTGCCCAAGAAGACCGAAAAGAAGGCTTAAACTGTGTGACAAAGCCTCCTTCATCTCAAACCCAAAACCGTCCTTTTCAGGGCGACAAATAACTTTGCCAAAGACATTTTATTCGATTTATGCTGATATGGGACAACCAGAAGTAAGAACATTATCTAATATAGAACTGTGCTTGAAAGTGTGTAAAAAATGTAAATGAAAAAATGTGCCTTCCTTTGGCACATAAAGTATCATTAACTGTTTTCAATTCTGTTACCCCTCACTTCGATTTCTACAAAATGCAGCATATCAGAAGCGATGTGTTACATTTTCCAGGTAGCTTTGTCAAGAGGGTTGGTTTTACCATAACAAATGCAAGCAGTGATACCTGTGTGTTGACCTTTTTTTCTGGAAACGCTAAAGGACACGTTTACCTGATTTATCGTTAACTACGGGAAAATGTTAAAAGTGTTGGTTGTCGAAAAATGTTGTGTGTTCAGGTAAGGCTAGGTTCTCAGAACAGTTTGGCTTTCAATATATCGGGAAACGTTGGAAATGGCTTTAAAAAAGTTGGACCAAAGATTAGGAACATTCATATAGATAAACATCCTCAATAATGTTTCCCTTTACCCTTCATTTAAATAACCACATAAATATATAAATATAAATATGTAAAAAGTAAGTTTCAGCCCTTTACTTTACAAAGGAGAAGCGTTACTTGCCTTTCAAAATTCCCAAGCATCATTTAATAGAGGTTGTGTCAGCTTGGCGACCGGCCAGTGTACACCTTATAAATTTTAAAATATTTTACATTTCGATGAAAGTATAAATTATTTGTTTGAGGATAAATCGATATCAGTGAGATTAAATTATTTAATTACAAGTTAAAAAAGATCAGGTTTTTCATTAATGCACTATAATTTAAGCAAAAAAGTCTTACAGTTTAAAGGTCTTAAAACCTTTAAAGCTTTTAATTCGAGTTACGTTGCCAAAGCAAAAAATATAAATTATTTCAAGTATATCCAAAGAAATTCAATATAAGAAATAAATTTAAAGCCTATTAAGATAACGTTAATGGCGATTTTGAATGATGGTTGCTTTGGATGCGAGGGCTCTTTTGAAATGGCGCTTATCGAGTTTAATAGATCCTTTCATAATTTTCAAAATTCTAGTTTTACCAAAAGATTGGCAAATAAAAAATTAGTTTTTTGTGATAACATTTCTTAGTTTATTGATTGTTATAAAAATATTTCTTGAAGTTGTTTTAACTCGCATTGATGCAAAAAATATAAAGATAATAATAGTGTTATAACTTTTCATTATCATAAATTATCAATGAGTCATATCTTTAAAAAATCTTTTTATATTTGTTCAAAATAGGTCTTTTCTCATTATTGCATACAAATAATCAATATTAAGACATGATTAATAATCTATCAGTTTGCTTATCCCCGATGGTAAAACCAGGCGTTAAAAAAATGCTGCTTGGGTTTGCGCTAAACAGGCGTTACGTGTAACGCTAGCGTAACGTAGAGGGCGGATGTTCATGAGATCGCAGGGTGTTTGTCCTGGATAATAACTGGGAAACATTTGTATGATAACGAAAGCTGGAGAACAATCACCAATTGTTATAATTAAAACGGAAATATCGCTCGCGGAGCATCGCTTAGCCAGTATCGCAAATGATCCCAAGAAAATATATGGCATTCAGTTAACATCCTAGATTTTGGAGGTTGAGTTCATTTTAATTTTACATCTTCATATCAACCTGCTAGCAAATCTTGCATAAAGTATTTGGCGGGAAGCTCTTGCTTGACACTTGTTAACGCTCTCTGGAGAATATGGAAAATTTGCAAATTTTTGCTCTTATAGAAAACTCAAGTGGTGAGATTTATCTTTTCTAGGGCGCAATCCTGCATAATGCTTCGTAAACTAAACTGTAAACTAAAATATAATTTAGATTTTTTATTTACATTTATAAACTTCACACCACAATTGCGTTAAATTGCAGCCACTTTAGTCATTTTCGGCAATGAATCTTGTTTTACATATACAATTTTAATTCAAAAGAAATCATCAGAAAAGATCAAAAGAAATAGAATATATAGAAACGAAAAAACAAATTTGTTGGAAAGAAGCTTTTTGTTTTAATTATTTTTATCTATTCCGAAAGATTTCAAGCTAACATAAGCTTGCATAACATTCTCGTTTCTTTAATTAATGCTATAGAACAGTGCCAACAAAAACGCATCGAAAGTTATAATTAGTTTAACTGTCAATTAACCAAATAAATAAACAACATAACATAAACTGTGGATGCATCTCACTAAGCTATGTAAAAAAGTCCGTTAATTTTTATAAAAGATAGTTACATCCAACATTAGTGGATCTTAATTCTATATTGAATTTGGTCCTGGTTCTTAACATTCTTATTGGGGCCTGAAAGTTCTATTTATTAAAAATAACGGGCCTTCGAAAGATCCGCTAACAAGTTTGTACATAAATAAGCACTTTTTTCTTCTACGTTGCAGAGGCTCTATTCCAAATAACAGGCACCTTGTACGGTAAGAGGGACAAACAGAATTACGAGACGTCGGGAGACGATAAAACAATGAACGAGTAAGCTTGCGTTGAACCGATTCTAGCCTATATTTAAAATGTAGCTGTGTCGGTGTCCAAATAATACTGGAAAATGCTAAGGTAGGACGGACAATTGCACAATACACAGCTTTTTTACTGAATGGATCTTTGAAGTCTTTCTCAACACGCAAAATGAATCCTAACAAACGGAAGGCTTTTGAAAGTATTGCTTCATAGTGGTTCTGTAACGTTAGTCTGCTATCTAAATGAACGCCTAAATCGCGAATCACATTTTTACGCGGCACTGATCTATCATCAATTTTATAATCGTAAACAATTGGGGTTCTTTTTCTAGTATAGGATATAACAGAGCATTTAGATATGTTGAGACGCATACAATTTGAATTACACCATGAGTTAAATCGAGTTAAGCAGTTTTGAAGAGTAAAACAATCGGTTTGATCTGATATCGGTAGAAACATTTTCAAATCATCTGCATAAAACAATTTTTCGCAATCTGGTATAACATAAATAACATCGTTTATGAAAATGTTAAAAAGAATAGGTCCGAGAATACTGCCTTGTGGAACCCCGGACGTGTTGGTGAATGGTGCAGATATAGAGGAGGAAATATTCACTGTTATATGCCTATCACTTAAATAACAGGAGAGCCAATGGACTAACGCCCCATTTACTCCGTAGCTTGATAGTTTTGAAATTAGCATTGAGTGATTTACGGAGTCAAAGGCAGCACTGAAGTCGGTGTAGATTACGTCTACCTGTTTACCATTGTCCATTGCAGGATAGCAGGTGCTCAATAAAGAGAGAAGGTTTGTTTCAATTGAGCGGTTGGGTAGAAAGCCGTGCTGATCATTGGAGATTATATTTTTAAAACCACTTGATAGGTGTTTCGAAATGGTGATCTCAAAAATTTTGCTGACTGCACATAACATATAAATACCACGGTAATTACATATATCATTTCTATTTCCATTTTTGTAAACCGGGAACATGAATGAAGATTTCCAAGCTTGAGGGAAGCGTTTCTGCTGCAAAGACTTGTTGAACAATGTGGTCAAGACAGGAGTTAAAGCATCTCTGCAGCGTTTGAAAATAGCACTGGGTATAGCGTCAGGCCCAGTAGCGTATGAAAGCTTCAACTCGTTGATAGCCGAGGCAATGTCAGCTTCAGACAGAACAGGAAGAGGAATGTCGGCAGCATCAGGTATATGGTTGGACGTAACAGCATTAGTGACTGGTGGCGAGTTACTCACGTATGTTGATGAAAAGTAATCAGCAAATGCTTGACTGATTTCAACATTACCGGTGTACGATCTTCCGTTCAGAAGCATCATTGATGGAAGTCTGTTACTATCTCGTTTTTGTCGAGCAAAACTAAAAAACGTTCTTGGATCCCTTTTAAATCGGTTTTCTATTTTTCTTACGTAGTTGGCGTAGGCTCGGCGATTAAATGTCTGGTACAGACGGGCAGCTTTAATAAATATTCTTCTGCTGACCTCGTTCTTATGTTGACGGAACATTTTATGGAGTCTTTTTTTCTGTTTTCTCAAGACTTTTAACCGTGAGTTAGACCAGGGTGGCTTGGTTGGGGTCTGATAACGAGGGACAAACTGATCGTAAAAGCTTGTGATTTTGTTTGTAAACAACAAAATGTTTTGGTTGAGATCCGGGTCTCTGGTGATATGGCTCCAGTCAACGTTGGTAAGAGCCGATGAGAGACCTATAAAATTCGTCTTTCGGAAGTTCCGACTCTGGATATTTGATGTATGTTGTGGTGTTGTAGTGTGGATTGATTCAGAAAATATGCGGAGAGCAATCACCGGGTGGTAAGAGTCTGGTTGAATCCAAGGGTCAAGAACGAGCTCCAACTTTAATAAGTGGTAAGGAATCCCATCATCAGCCAAAATAAGGTCCAGTATAGAACCATGAGGATTCATGTAGCAGTTTAGTTGGGACAGTCCTGCATAGTTGAGTTCATCGAGGAGAACTGAACAGGAAGGATTAATCCGGGATTCCGATGTATTTAAAACTGCAACATTTTCGTTTGATGTGCTCCATACGAGCTGAGACTGATTGAAATCCCCCATAAGGATCATTGTATCATCAGTATGTTTATCCCGCACACACCGAAGAGTGGAGCATAAAGCATTTATTGTGTGGGTGTCGTTGCAACGATCCGGTGCAAGGTAGATAGCACCAACTATAAGAGAATTCGTAGGGGTTCTCAGTTGAATCCACAGACTCTCAGTTATGTTTGAGAGAGGAGTGCAAGGACTAGAGGCAATTTTATGGTGGATCCAAGCACTTCTGAGGCACTTTTGGTGACTGTCGAGGGTATTCTATGGTGGATCCAAGCACTTCTGAGGCACTTTTGGTGACTGTCGAGGATATTCTATGGTGGATCCAAGCACTTCTGAGGCACTTTTGGTGACTGTCGAGAGTATTCTATGGTGGATCCAAGCACTTCTGTGGCACTTTTGGTAACTGTTGAGGGTATTCTGTGGTGGATCCAAGCACTTCTGAGGCACTTTTGGTGACTGTCAAGAGTATTCTTTGGTGGATCCAAGCACTTCTGAGGCTTTTTTGGAGACTGTCGAGGATATTCTATGGTGGATCCAAGCACTTCTGAGGCACTTTTGGTGACTGTCGAGGGTATTCTATGATGGATCCAAACACTGCTGAGGCACTTTTGGTGACTGTCGAGGGTATTCTATGGTGGATCCAAGCACTTCTGAGGCACTTTTGGTGACTGTCAAGAGTATTCTATGGTGGATCCAAGCACTTCTGAGGCACTTTTGGTAACTGTTGAGGGTATTCTGTGGTGGATCCAAGCACTTCTGAGGCACTTTTGGTGACTGTCAAGAGTATTCTATGGTGGATCCAAGCACTTCTGAGGCTTTTTTGGAGACTGTCGAGGATATTCTATGGTGGATCCAAGCACTTCTGAGGCACTTTTGGTGAATGTCGAGAGTATTCTATGGTGGATCCAAGCACTTCTGACGCACTTTTGGTGACTGTCGAAGGTATTTTATAGTGAATCCAAGCACTTCTGAGGCACTTTTGGTGACTGTCGAGGGTATTCTGTGGTGGATCCAAGCACTTCTGAGGCACTTTTGGTGACTGTCGAGAGTATTCTATGGTGGATCCAAGCACTTCTGAGGCACTTTTGGTGACTGTCGAGGGTATTCTATGATGGATCCAAACACTGCTGAGGCACTTTTGGTGACTTTCTTGGGTATTCTATGGTGGATCCAAGCACTTCTGAGGCACTTTTGGTGACTGTCAAGAGTATTCTATGGTGGATCCAAGCACTTCTGAGGCACTTTTGGTGACTGTCGAGGGTATTCTATGATGGATCCAAACACTGCTGAGGCACTTTTGGTGACTGTCGAGGGTATTCTATGGTGGATCCAAGCACTTCTGAGGCACTTTTGGTGACTGTCAAGAGTATTCTATGGTGGATCCAAGCACTTCTGAGGCACTTTTGGTGATGGTTGAGGGTATTCTGTGGTGGATCCAAGCACTTCTGAGGCACTTTTGGTGACTGTCAAGAGTATTCTTTGGTGGATCCAAGCACTTCTGAGGCTTTTTTGGAGACTGTCGAGGATATTCTATGGTGGATCCAAGCACTTCTGAGGCACTTTTGGTGAATGTCGAGAGTATTCTATGGTGGATCCAAGCACTTCTGACGCACTTTTGGTGACTGTCGAAGGTATTCTATAGTGAATCCAAGCACTTCTGAGGCACTTTTGGTGACTGTCGAGGGTATTCTGTGGTGGATCCAAGCACTTCTGAGGCACTTTTGGTGACTGTCGAGAGTATTCTATGGTGGATCCAAGCACTTCTGAGGCACTTTTGGTGACTGTCGAAGGTATTCTATGGTGGATCCAAGCACTTCTGAGGCACTTTTGGTGACTGTCGAGGGTATTCTATGATGGATCCAAACACTGCTGAGGCACTTTTGGTGACTTTCTTGGGTATTCTATGGTGGATCCAAGCACTTCTGAGGCACTTTTGGTGACTGTCGAGAGTATTCTATGGTGGATCCAAGCACTTCTGACGCACTTTTGGTGACTGTCAAGAGTATTCTATGGTGGATCCAAGCACTTCTGAGGCACTTTTGGTGACTGTTGAGGGTATTCTGTGGTGGATCCAAGAACTTCTGAGGCACTTTTGGTGACTGTCAAGAGTATTATTTGGTGGATCCAAGCACTTCAGAGGCTTTTTTGGTGACTGTCGAAGGTATTCTATGGTGGATCCAAGCACTTCTGAGGCACTTTTGGTGACTGTGGAAGGAATTTTATAGTGAATCCAAGCACTTCTGAGGCACTTTTGGTGACTGTCGAGGGTATTCTATGATGGATCCAAGCACTTCTGAGGCACTTTTGGTGACTTTCTTGGGTATTCTATGGTGGATCCAAGCACTTCTGGGGCTCTTTTGGTGACTGTCGAGGGTATTCTATGGTGGATCCAAGCACTTCAGAGGCTTTTTTGGTGACTGTCGAAGGTATTATATTGTGGATCCAAGCACTTCTGAGGCACTTTTGGTGACTGTCGAGGGTATTCTGTGGTGGATCCAAGCACTTCTGAGGCACTTTTGGTGACTGTCGAGAGTATTCTATGGTGGATCCAAGCACTTCTGAGGCACTTTTGGTGACTGTCGAAGGTATTTTATAGTGAATCCAAGCACTTCTGAGGCACTTTTGGTGACTGTCGAGGATATTCTATGGTGGATCCAAGCACTTCTGAGGCACTTTTGGTGAATGTCGAGAGTATTCTATGGTGGATCCAAGCACTTCTGACGCACTTTTGGTGACTGTCGAAGGTATTCTATAGTGAATCCAAGCACTTCTGAGGCACTTTTGGTGACTGTCGAGGGTATTCTGTGGTGGATCCAAGCACTTCTGAGGCACTTTTGGTGACTGTCGAGAGTATTCTATGGTGGATCCAAGCACTTCTGAGGCACTTTTGGTGACTGTCGAAGGTATTCTATGGTGGATCCAAGCACTTCTGAGGCACTTTTGGTGACTGTCGAGGGTATTCTATGATGGATCCAAACACTGCTGAGGCACTTTTGGTGACTTTCTTGGGTATTCTATGGTGGATCCAAGCACTTCTGAGGCACTTTTGGTGACTGTCGAGAGTATTCTATGGTGGATCCAAGCACTTCTGACGCACTTTTGGTGACTGTCAAGAGTATTCTATGGTGGATCCAAGCACTTCTGAGGCACTTTTGGTGACTGTTGAGGGTATTCTGTGGTGGATCCAAGAACTTCTGAGGCACTTTTGGTGACTGTCAAGAGTATTATTTGGTGGATCCAAGCACTTCAGAGGCTTTTTTGGTGACTGTCGAAGGTATTCTATGGTGGATCCAAGCACTTCTGAGGCACTTTTGGTGACTGTGGAAGGAATTTTATAGTGAATCCAAGCACTTCTGAGGCACTTTTGGTGACTGTCGAGGGTATTCTATGATGGATCCAAGCACTTCTGAGGCACTTTTGGTGACTTTCTTGGGTATTCTATGGTGGATCCAAGCACTTCTGGGGCTCTTTTGGTGACTGTCGAGGGTATTCTATGGTGGATCCAAGCACTTCAGAGGCTTTTTTGGTGACTGTCGAAGGTATTATATTGTGGATCCAAGCACTTCTGAGGCACTTTTGGTGACTGTCGAGGGTATTCTGTGGTGGATCCAAGCACTTCTGAGGCACTTTTGGTGACTGTCGAGAGTATTCTATGGTGGATCCAAGCACTTCTGAGGCACTTTTGGTGACTGTCGAAGGTATTTTATAGTGAATCCAAGCACTTCTGAGGCACTTTTGGTGACTGTCGAGGGTATTCTGTGGTGGATCCAAGCACTTCTGAGGCACTTTTGGTGACTGTCGAGAGTATTCTATGGTGGATCCAAGCACTTCTGAGGCACTTTTGGTGACTGTCGAGGGTATTCTATGATGGATCCAAACACTGCTGAGGCACTTTTGGTGACTTTCTTGGGTATTCTATGGTGGATCCAAGCACTTCTGAGGCACTTTTGGTGACTGTCAAGAGTATTCTATGGTGGATCCAAGCACTTCTGAGGCACTTTTGGTGACTGTCGAGGGTATTCTATGGTGGATCCAAGCACTTCTGAGGCACTTTTGGTGATGGTCGAGGGTATTCTATGGTGGATCCAAGCACTTCTGAGGCACTTTTGGTGACTGTCAAGAGTATTCTATGGTGGATCCAAGCACTTCTGAGGCACTTTTGGTGATGGTCGAGGGTATTCTATGGTGGATCCAAGCACTTCTGAGGCACTTTTGGTGATGGTCGAGGGTATTCTATGGTGGATCCAAGCACTTCTGAGGCACTTTTGGTGACTGTCGAGGGTATTCTATGGTGGATCCAAGCACTTCTGAGGCACTTTTGGTGACTGTTGAGGGTATTCTGTGGTGGATCCAAGAACTTCTGAGGCACTTTTGGTGACTGTCGAGGGTATTCTATGGTGGATCCAAGCACTTCTGAGGCACTTTTGGTGACTGTCGAGGGTTTTCTATGGTGGATCCAAGCACTTCTGAGGCACTTTTGGTGATGGTCGAGGGTATTCTATGGTGGATCCAAGCACTTCTGAGGCACTTTTGGTGACTGTCAAGAGTATTCTATGGTGGATCCAAGCACTTCTGAGGCACTTTTGGTGACTGTCGAAGGTATTTTATAGTGGATCCAAGCACTTCTGAGGCACTTTTGGTGACTGTCGAGGGTATTCTATGGTGGATCCAAGCACTGCTGAGGCACTTTTGGTGACTGTCGAGAATATTCTATGGTGGATCCAAGCACTTCTGAGGAACTTTTGGTGACTGTCGAAAGTATCCTATGGTGGATCCAAGCACTTCTGAGGCACTTTTGGTGACTGTCGAGGGTATTCTATGGTGGATCCAAGCACTTCTGAGGCACTTTTGGTGACCGTCGAAGGTATTTTATAGTGGATCCAAGCACTTCTGAGGCACTTTTGGTGACTGTCGAGGGTTTTCTGTGGTGGATTCAAGCATTTCTGAGGCACTTTTGGTGATGGTCGAGGGTATTCTATGGTGGATCCAAGCACTTCTGAGGCACTTTTGGTGATGGTCGAGGGTATTCTATGGTGGATCCAAGCACTTCTGAGGCACTTTTGGTGACTGTTGAGGGTATTCTGTGGTGGATCCAAGCACTTCTTAGGCACTTTTGGTGATGGTCGAGGGTATTCTATGGTGGATCCAAGCACTTCTGAGGCACTTTTGGTGATGGTCGAGGGTAGTCTATGGTGGATCCAAGCACTTCTGAGGCACTTTTGGTGATGGTCGAGGGTAGTCTATGGTGGATCCAAGCACTTCTGAGGCACTTTTGGTGATGGTCGAGGGTAGTCTATGGTGGATCCAAGCACTTCTGAGGCACTTTTGGTGACTGTCGAGGGTATTCTATGGTGGATCCAAGCACTTCTGAGGCACTTTTGGTGACTGTTGAGGGTATTCTGTGGTGGATCCAAGAACTTCTGAGGCACTTTTGGTGACTGTCAAGAGTATTATTTGGTGGATCCAAGCACTTCAGAGGCTTTTTTGGTGACTGTCGAAGGTATTCTATGGTGGATCCAAGCACTTCTGAGGCACTTTTGGTGACTGTGGAAGGTATTTTATAGTGAATCCAAGCACTTCTGAGGCACTTTTTGTGACTGTCGAGGGTATTCTATGATGGATCCAAGCACTTCTGAGGCACTTTTGGTGACTTTCTTGGGTATTCTATGGTGGATCCAAGCACTTCTGTGGCTCTTTTGGTGACTGTCGAGGGTATTCTATGGTGGATCCAAGCACTTCAGAGGCTTTTTTGGTGACTGTCGAAGGTATTATATTGTGGATCCAAGCACTTCTGAGGCACTTTTGGTGACTGTCGAGGGTATTCTGTGGTGGATCCAAGCACTTCTGAGGCACTTTTGGTGACTGTCGAGAGTATTCTATGGTGGATCCAAGCACTTCTGAGGCACTTTTGGTGACTGTCGAAGGTATTTTATAGTGAATCCAAGCACTTCTGAGGCACTTTTGGTGACTGTCGAGGGTATTCTGTGGTGGATCCAAGCACTTCTGAGGCACTTTTGGTGACTGTCGAGAGTATTCTATGGTGGATCCAAGCACTTCTGAGGCACTTTTGGTGACTGTCGAGGGTATTCTATGATGGATCCAAACACTGCTGAGGCACTTTTGGTGACTTTCTTGGGTATTCTATGGTGGATCCAAGCACTTCTGAGGCACTTTTGGTGACTGTCAAGAGTATTCTATGGTGGATCCAAGCACTTCTGAGGCACTTTTGGTGACTGTCGAGGGTATTCTATGGTGGATCCAAGCACTTCTGAGGCACTTTTGGTGGCTGTCGAAGGTATTTTGTGGTGGATCCAAGCACTTCTGAGGCTTTTTTGGTGACTGTCAAAGGTATTCTATAGTGGATCCAAGCACTTCTATGGCACTTTTGGTGACTGTCGAGGGTATTCTGTGGTGGATCCAAGCACTTCTGAGGCACTTTTGGTGACTGTCGAGGGTATTCTATGGTGGATCCAAGCACTTCTGAGGCACTTTTGGTGATTGTCGAGGGTATTCTATGGTGGATCCAAGCACTTCTGAGGCACTTTTGGTGACTGTCGAGGGTATTCTATGGTGGATCCAAGCACTGCTGAGGAACTTTTGGTGACTTTCTAGGGTATTCTATGGTGGATCCAGAACTTCTGAGGCATTTTTGGTGACTATCTTGGGTATTCTATGGTGGATCCAAGCACTTCTGAGGCACTTTTGGTGATTGTCAAGATTATTCTATGGTGGATCCAAGCACTTCAGAGGCTTTTTTGGTGACTGTCGAAGGTATTCTATAGTGGATCCAAGCACTTCTGAGGCACTTTTGGTGACTGTCGAGGGTATTCTATGGTGGATCCAAGCACTTCTGAGGCACTTTTGGTGATTGTCGAGGGTATTCTATGGTGGATCCAAGCACTTCTGAGGCACTTTTGGTGACTGTCGAGGGTATTCTATGGTGGATCCAAGCACTGCTGAGGAACTTTTGGTGACTTTCTAGGGTATTCTATGGTGGATCCAAGAACTTCTGAGGCATTTTTGGTGACTATCTTGGGTATTCTATGGTGGATCCAAGCACTTCTGAGGCACTTTTGGTGATTGTCAAGATTATTCTATGGTGGATCCAAGCACTTCAGAGGCTTTTTTGGTGACTGTCGAAGGTATTCTATAGTGGATCCAAGCACTTCTGAGGCACTTTTGGTGACTGTCGAGGGTATTCTTTGGTGGATCCAAGCACTTCTGAGGCACTTTTGGTGACTGTCAAGAGTATTCTTTGGTGGATCCAAGCACTTCTGAGGCACTTTTGGTGACTGTCAAGATTATTCTATAGTGGATCCAAGCACTTCTATGGCACTTTTGGTGACTGTCGAGGGTATTCTGTGGTGGATCCAAGCACTTCTGAGGCACTTTTTGTTACTTTCTAGGGTATTCTATGGTGGATCCAAGCACTTCTAAGGCACTTTTGGTGACTGTCGAGGATATTCTATGGTGGATCCAAGCACTTCTGAGGCACTTTTGGTGACTGTCGAGGGTATTCTATGATGGATCCAAGCACTGCTGAGTTGCTTTTGGTGACTTTCTAGCGTATTATGTGGTGGATCAAAGCACTTCTGAGGCACTTTTGGTGACTGTCGAGGGTACTCTAGGTGGATCCAAGCACTTCTGAGGCACTTTTGGTGACTGTCGAATATTCTATATTGGATCCAAGCACTTCTAAGGCACTTTTGGTGACAGTCGAGGGTATTCTATGGTGGATCCAAGCACTGCTGAGGCACTTTTTGTTACTTTCTATGGTATTATATGATGGATCCAAGCACTGTTGAGGCACTTATGGTGTCTGTCGAGGGTATTCTATGGTGGATCCAAGCACTTCTAAAGCACTTTTGGTGACTGTCGAGGGTATTCTATGGTGGATCCATGCACTTCTAAGGCACTTTTGGTGACTGTCGAGAGTATTCTATGGTGGATCCAAGCACTTCTAAGGCACTTTTGGTGACAGTCGAGGATATTCTATGGTGGATCCAAGCACTTCTGAGGCACTTTTTGTTACTTTATATGGTATTCTATGATGGATCCAAGCACTTCTAAAGCACTTTTGGTGACTTTCGAGGGTATTCTATGGTGGATCCAAGCACTTCTGAGGCTCTTTTGGTGACTGTCGAGGGTATTCTATGGTGGATACAAGCACTTCTGAGGCACTTTTGGTGACTGTCGAGGGTATTCTATGGTGGATCCAAGCACTTCTGAGGCACTTTTGGTGACTGTCGAGGGTAATCCTTGGTGGATCCAAGCACTTCTGAGGTACTTTTGGTGACTGTCGAGGGTATTCTGTGGTGGATCCAAGCTCTTCTAAGGCACTTTTGGTGACTGTCGAGGATATTCTATGGTGGATCCAAGCACTTCTGAGGCACTTTTTGTTACTTTCTATGGTATTCTATGCTGGATCCAAGCACTGTTGAGGCACTTTTGGTGACTGTCGAAGGTATTCTATGGTGGATCCAAGCACTTTTGAAGCACTTTTGGTGACAGTCGAGGATTTTCTATGGTGGATCCAATTACTTCTGAGGCACTTTTGGTGACTGTCGAGGGTATTCTATGGTGGATCCAAGCACTTTTAAGGCACTTTTGTCGACTGTCGAAAGTATTTTATGGTGGATCCAAGCACTTCTGAGGCACTTTTGGTGACTGTCGAGGGTTTTCTACGGTGGATCCAAGCACTTCTGAGGCACTTTTGGTGACTGTCGAGGGTATTCTGTGGTGGATCCAAGCTCTTCTAAGGCACTTTTAGTGACTGTCGAGGATATTCTATGGTGGATCCAAGCACTTCTGAGGCACTTTTTGTTACTTTCTATGGTATTCTATGCTGGATCCAAGCACTGTTGAGGTACTTTTGGTGACTTTCAAGGGTATTATATGGTGGATCCAAGCACTGCTGAGGCACTTTTGGTGACTGTCGAAGGTATTCTATGGTGGATCCAAGCACTTCTAAGGCACTTTTGGTGACTGTCGAGGATATTCTATGGTGGATCCAAGCACTTCTGAGGCACTTTTTGTTACTTTCTATGGTATTCTATGCTGGATCCAAGCACTGTTGAGGCACTTTTGGTGACTGTCGAAGGTATTCTATGGTGGATCCAAGCACTTTTGAAGCACTTTTGGTGACAGTCGAGGATTTTCTATGGTGGATCCAATTACTTCTGAGGCACTTTGGTGACTGTCGAGGGTATTCTATGGTGGATCCAAGCACTTTTAAGGCACTTTTGTCGACTGTCGAGAGTATTTTATGGTGGATCCAAGCACTTCTAAAGCACTTTTGGTGACTTTCGAGGGTATTCTATGCTGGATCCAAGCACTTCTGAGGCACTTTTTGTTACTTTCTATGGTATTCTATGATGGATCCAAGCACTGTTGAGGCACTTTTTGTTACTTTCTATGGTATTCTATGATGGATCCAAGCACTGTTGAGGCACTTTTGGTACCTCTCGAGGGTATTCTATGGTGGATCCAATTACTTCTGAGGCACTTTTGGTGACAGTCGAGGATTTTCTATGGTGGATCCAATTACTTCTGAGGCACTTTTGGTGACTGTTGAGGGTATTCTATGGTGGATCCAAGCACGTTTGAGGCACTTTTGGTGACTGTCGAGGGTATTCTATTGTGGATCCAAGCACTTTTGAGGCACTTTTGGTGACTGTCGAGGATATTCTATGGTGGATCCATGCACTTCTGAGGCACTTTTGGTGACAGTCAAGGATATTCTATGGTGGATCTAAGCACTTCTAAAGCACTTTTGGTAATTGTCGAGGGTATTCTATGGTGGATCCAAGCACTTCTGAGGCACTTTTTGTTACTTTCTATGGTATTCTATGCTGGATCCAAAGCACTGTGAGGCATATGGTGACTTTCAAGGGTATTCTATGGTGGATCCAAGCACTGCTGAGGCACTTTTGGTGACTGTCGAAGGTATTCTATGGTGGATCCATGCACTTCTGAGGCACTTTTGGTGACAGTCAAGGATATTCTATGGTGGATCTAAGCACTTCTAAAGCACTTTTGGTGACTGTCGAGGGTATTCTATGGTGGATCCAAGCACTTCTAAGGCACTTTTGGTGACTGTCGAAGGTATTCTATGGTGGATCCAA